>NC_060966.1:5450819-5663319 GCF_910589235.1 Vespa crabro
GAGATGCCAAATGGAAGAGAATAGAATGAAATTGTAAAACGTTTTCTAATCGTCGTGCCGATCAAATGTTTTTAACAAAAAGAAAGAAAAAAAAAACAGAGTCGATATCGACGGTACAGGATATTTTATCTTTTCTATCTTTTTTATTTTTTTTTTTTTTTTTTATCTTTGTACATACAACATCGAGACTCGATCCGTTCATGAATGCGTTCATTAATATTCTAACCCCTTCCGCTAGTTCTCTGCGTGTGTGATTTATTCTTCGATTAGATAGGAAAAGAAAAAAGGAAAGAGAGGGAAAAAGAAGAGAAGAGAGAAAAAAAAAGATGAAAAAAAAAAAAACAAGGAAAAGGAAGGGGGGAAAAAAAATAGAACGGCGGAAATGCATCGTCCCTTTTAATCGGCATATTTTCCATTCTTATTCGCAGACGACGCGAACACTATTCCATCTTCATAAAGTCGATGAAAAGCACGAGATAAATATCATAGGGTAGAACGAGAATGAGAAAAGGATGAGGGAAAGAGAGAGAAAAAGAAAGAGAGAGAGAGAGAGAGAGGAAAGGGGAACAAAAACATGCGCTCTCTTTCTCTCCTTTTCCTTCCTCTCTCTCTCTCTCTCTCTCTCTCTCTCACTCTTTCTTTTTCTTTCACTGTCTCTCTCTTTCTCTCTCTCTCTTTTCTCCACTCTTGCTCTCTTATCGACAAATAATAATCATCCCTTAAAGTCCTCCGACGATCTATCTACACGTGGCAAACGATCATGTGCTATATAAGATCCTTCATTAACCACAGCGCGTTCGTAAATTTCCAATAGACGATCCTCGTTTCAAGCGTTCCGAACAAAAACACAATAGCCCGGGGATCATCCACGATCGACGTTCGGCAGGAACTTCCAATAACGTTGGTAAGTGACGCGCAAAAGCCAGCCGGCATTTCGTGAATGTGTGAGGGTAAAAGATAGATAGATAGGGAGCAAAAGAGAAAGAGAGAGAAAGAGATAAATATATATGTAGAAGCATAAATGAAGAAAGAGAGGGGTAGCGATAGATAGAGAGAAAAAGAAAGCGAGAGAGAAAGAGAGAGAGAAAGAGTGAGGATCGCACAGACAAGAGAAACAAAAAGCAAGAGAGAGAGAGAGAGAGAGAGAGAGAGAGAGAAAGAGGTAGATAGATAGATAGAGAGATAGACATAGTTGATAGAAAGAGAAAGAGAAGCGACGAGAGAGAGAAACAGAGAGAGAGAGAGACGAATGAGAGAGAAAAGAGAGAGGCCGTAGTTCCCCCCCAAGGTCCTGGGATCGATCCCTGTGCAATTTCCCGCACATGTCCGCATTGATCTGCCCTCACTTGCCCCCGGTACCCACCTCTCTCCCTTTTACCCCCTTGGCATACTCAACCACCTCCACCACTGCCACCGCCGCCACCACCACCACCATCACCACCACCACCACCACCATCACCACACTACTACTACTACCACCACTACCATTACTGTCGTCTGGTATTACTATCACGGATATCGTCGCTCTTAACTTTTTTTGGGATACCACATGATCACCGTAACACTCCTAAGGATTTTTCCGTTCAACCTTTTGACTCGATATCCCTTAGAGCAGGACTTAAAGCCATCGTCTCAAAAACAACTGCCGCCGTCGCCACCACCACTAACACCACCACCACCACATCTATCTCTATCATCACCGTTGCCACCACATTTATTCACTCTCATCTAAATTTTCTCGTGTGAACTCCTATATTCTTTTTTTTTTTTTTTTTTTCTAATGCGTTAAAGATGTCAAAGCTTTGATTGAAATAATTCGAAGAAATAAAAAAAGAGAGAGAATGTTTGATTTATTTACAATTAAAATTTTAATTGGACGATGATAAACATTTAAAATTTTTTATAATAAAATTATTCTGACATATTCTATTTATATATACATAAGAAAAAATATAAAAAAAGTAAAACAGAAAAATAATAAAAAACGGATTAAAAAAGCTTAAAGAGGGTGAATGTAATGGTAGAAAACGTTCGAGGAACACACGTGCCCAGCTAAATTAAACTTTCCTACCCTACCTTACTCTTCCAACAACCCCCATACATCAAATCGCCTGTCATAAACCTAAGCCGTACCAAGCGCATACCTTAGACCTAACCGATCGAAAACTTGAACATCGGAAGGGAGGAAGTTCCTGTTTCCGACAGCGATGAGAGAGAGAGAAAGAGAGAGAGCGCGAGAGAGAAGGGAAAAAAATAGAGAGAGAGAAAGAGAAAGAAAGAAAGAGAGAGAGGAGTCTAAAAAGATCACTAATTAAACGAGAAGATAACATCATTTATTTTCAATTAATTCATTCAAAGATTTTCTTTACCAATTAAATCACAAATTCCACAGGATTCAACTCATTTCTAATATTTCTTATAAATACATCATGATATATTCGTCGAGATCAAAAATTACCCTAATTGCAGCGTCTATGTGTACGCATGAGAGAGAGAGAGAGAGAGAGAGAGAGAGAGAGAGGGAGAGCGAGAGAGAGAGAGAGAAACAAAGACGGAGAGAGGGAGATAGGAAGGGAGAAAAAGAATGGTAAAGGAAAAGTAAACACCGGTAGAGAGGACCTTCCCTTGAAACCCAAAGACATCGATCTTCGTACTCCCTTCAGCCAATCAGCTAGCTGACTGCTCCTCGAAAAGCGGCTCCTCGTTAATGCAACGCAATTCGTCGGATAGACGCCGCTAATGGACTCCCGCAATCATCCTCAGGCTTGCTACCAAAACTCCTTCGACTGTTAGATCGTTTCCTTCCTTTTCCTGTCCTCATCCTCGTCCCCGTTGTCCTCCTCTTCTTCAAGTGATTCCTTAAGTCGAATTTGTTTCTTCAATCATCCTTCATCGTTGTTTTCCTCATGCTTTATCTCGATATCCTCATACATATGTATATATATATATATATTTTTTTTTTTGTTCATCAATACATTCCAAGTAGAATGGATATTAATTTTAATGAACCAAACGAGTCATTCGACCTATTTTTCCTTCCTTTCTATTCTGTTTTATTTTATTTTGTTTTGTTTCATTTTCATTATCTCACAGGAATACGCTTTTGCAAAGCTTTTTTTATCATACTTTTCCAAGTGATCGATTCGCCGTCAGTAATCGGTTCATTTGATAGATTATGCGATGTTATTATTTATAAAAAGAAAAAGAAAAAAAAAAGAAAACGAAACAAAAAGAAATGGACCAATAAGATAGCCGTACAAAGTCTCTTCTCGCCGCGCTTTTTTTCTTTATCACCTTCTTCCCAAAAGAATTTTGATTGGGAGGCCTCGAGCAAGGGAATCGACGATCAAAAAAAAGAAATGAATCGGTATATTAAATATGAAAAAAAAGCGGGGGAAAAAAGAAAATAAAGAAAAATAAAAATAATAGTAGAGGAGGAGGAGGAAGAAAAAAGAAAAAGAAAAGATAAAAAGATCGAAGTCCCGCGTTCTAACGAAAAGGAAGTCGACCTTAATCCGACTGGGATTCGGCGTAATCGAGTTGATGCATAAATCACTTGGAAATACGCTTTTCCGTTTCACCACTATACGGAGTCCTGTAATTCTAATAAATTGCTTCGTCGTGGACCCATAAATCAGAACGTGGCCTGACGATCCCAGCTTTTTTCTCGTTAGACTACTTCTCGTTGCTGGATGAACTTTTATTAGGCGTTGCTAGACGATTTCTCTTTCTAATATCATTTCTGTATGATGTGTGCTCTCGCGCGCGCGCGCGCGTTCCTATATAACTGTGCTATACGTGTGATTGGATTGCGTGTTTGTCCGTACGTATCATATATATGAATTAATTCGACGAATAAATCGACCGATATCATTTGCAAAATTCACTAGCCATCAAAAAAATTTCTTACATATCGAACGATCGAACAAGTTTTTCCTTCCTTTTCTTTTCGTTTCCTTCTTTACATTTTTCTTGATTTTAAGAATAAAAAAAAAAGAAAAAAGAAAAAAGAAAAAAAGAACAAAAAAAAGGAACGAAAAGAAAAGAAAAAGAAAAAGGGGAGTGAGAGAGAGAGAGAGAGAGAGAGAGAGAGAGTGAGAGAGAGGGAAAAAAGCAGAAAATGAGGGAAGAAATGATTTTCCGTGATTCGAGGTTGAGTCCATAAGTAGAGAAGAGGGATGTACATGGCACATCCGACTCTTCCCCCTCCCCTCTACCCCCTTCGCCTATGTAACTCACCCTCGCACCTCAACCCACCCACCCCGTTTTTACGTAATGAGACGTGCACGAAAGTGGGAGAGGCCTTTTGCTTAGAGATTCGTAGGAAAGATAGTCGTAACGAGGAGTAGAGGGTGGATCAATACGAGGGTTCTTACGTAGTTCGCTCACTCCGTCTTCCTCTTATTCACTCCCTCTCACTCACTCTTTGCTCTCTTTCTCTCTCTCTCTCTCTCTCTCTCTCTTTCTTTCTTAATCCCCACCCTTTCCTTTTCCGTGACCGTTCCTCTCCTTTGCAGCCCCTTCTACTTTTATCGAAACTTCCCTTTCTTTGGATATTGCTTTGTTGCTCTCTCTCTATCTCTGTCTTTCTATCTCTCTCACACTCTCACTCTCTCTCTCTCTCTTTTTCTCTCTCTGTCAGTTTGTCTGCTGTCTATTGGCCTATCTGTCTGTCTCTCTCTCTCCTCTCTCTCTCTTTCTTTCTCTCTCTCTCTCTCTCTCTCTCTCTCTCTCTCTCTCTTTTCTCTCTCTCTCTCTGTCTCTTTTTTCTTTCTCTCTCGGCGAGCTTGAATGCACGAAGGTGACGAACGATGACGACGATGATAATAATGATCATGATGATCACGATAATAACGAGTGAACATATGCGTATATATATGTATATGTATATATATGTATATATATGTATGTATATGCATATATGTATATACACACCTACATACATATATTACTCTTCCACTTGATGTCTTTGCTTTAACAAAAAAAGAAAAAGAAAAGAAATAAAAAAAATAAAGAGGAAAAGAAAATCAGAAAAAAGCAAAAGAAAAGAAAGAAAAGAAAAGGGGAGAAAACACGAAGAGATGCTGATGAAAAAAAAAAAAAAGAAAACCAGCAAGAAGCAACCCTTCTTTTCTTCTTTCATCTTTCGCCAGCAACTCTCTTAAAGAATGTCTCTTTAGTCGAGGTCGGAGCAACGAAGCCACAAAATTTGAGGAGAATTTCGTCCTGGAAGAGAATGAATGTACCTTTCGGGAACGTCAAGTGAGATCCTTCGTAAAAATAAAAAATAAAAAAGTAACATAAAAATGCAAGACAAAATAAAAAAAAAAAAAAAAATAAAAAAGACAGAAAGAAAGAAAGAAAGAAAGAAAGAAAGAAAGAAAGAGAAAGATTAGAGGGCCGTAGGAATGATATAGTCGAGTACAACCAACAAGCACGACAACGCCAACATCGACAACAACACAACCAAATATCCTACAACCGGGCATGCCCTGAGAGTACGAGAGTAGCTTGCGTGTTGTGTGTGTGTGTGTGTGATACGCGCGCGCGTGTGCGAGTGCGTATGTATGTGTGTGTGTAAGTGTGTGTGAAGGTTTAGGTATGCATTTGTTCAACTGTGGTGTGTGTGTATGTATGTATGTATGTATGTGTGTGTGTGTGCGCGCTTGTGTGTGTATCTGTACGTGTGGGGGGGGGAAGGTGAAAAAAAGATAGATCGAGTGAGCATGAAAGTGTGCTCGAGGGTGTAGAAAGGATGAAAGATAGAAAGGTTATTGGTAGAGAGAGAGAGAGAGAGAGAGAGAGAGAGAGAGAGAGAGAGAGAAAGAAACAGAGAAACAGAGAGAGAAAGAGAGAGAGAGAGAGAGAGAGAGAGAAAGAGAAAGTGTGTATGTGTAGAAAGAGAGAAAGAAGAAAGAGAGTTGAAAGGAAAAGAATGGGGCACATATCTTGGCACGTAGTACTGGCACAGTGCACTCTATATGTGCATCTGCATGTGAACAGTCTACGTGCCTGTGCTTGTGTATGTTTGTACGAGTGAGATATAAAAGAAAAAGAGAGAGAAATAACGCGTCCGAGAGAGAGAGAGAGAAAGAGAGAGAGAGAAAGAAATAGCGCGTGCGAGAGAGAGAGAGAGAGAGAGAGAGAGAGAGGGAAAGTATTGAAAGTGAGAACACAGAGTGAACCATTGAACTGATGGGCACGTCCTGGTTGTAGGATCGGTGATACCGAAGAGGGAAGAGGCTTCTTCGTTGGCGGCTGCAACAGCGGCAACTGCAGCGGCCGCCAGCGAAACAACAACGCAGGCCGTGGAGAATTTCTCGAGGCTGTACGCGGTACTGCGCCATGACGATTCGAGGCCCGTTTGCCGTTACTGCGGCAGAAGTTATTCCTCACCGAGCAACCTGAGGCAACACGTGAAAAACGTCCATTCGAATTGGCCACCGCCGGACACGTGGCCTCAATGCAACGTATGCGGGAAACGATGCAAGACGAAACACTACTTGATCAATCATCAACTACAAGCACACGGGATACATCAAAGACCTGGGAATTCGAATCAACAACATCAATCGCCCTCTTCTTAACCGTGAAAATGATTTTTCTTTATCACTTTTTCAAATTCGTCTGATGGTGATGGTGATGATGATGATGATGATGATGATGATGATGATGATGATGATGATGATGATAATATCAACAATAATAATAACAACAATAATAACAACAACAACAACGACAACACCAACAACAATAATAATTGTTTACAACTACTTATGACAACAACGTACAAGCAACAAGCGGTGAGGGGTGAGGGAGAGACGGGATTATCAACCAGACGGGAATCGTTCGTTTCCGATTCGTTTTCTTATATCGTTAAAAAAATATGACCTCTTCTTCCTCCTCTTCTTCTTCTTCTTCTTCGTCTTCCTCCTTCTCTTCCTCTTATTTTTCTTTTTTTCTTATTATTTTATCTGTTTTGTTTTTTTTTTATCATTCAATCAACTTCTTGTCATTCGATTCTTGTAATGACATGAAATTGCTAGAGGGAGAATCTTCCTCGCATAATAATAATGATATTAATAATAATAATAATAATAATAAGTAATAATAATAATAATAATAATAATAATAATAATAAATAATAAATAATATTAAATAATTAATAATAATTAATAATTATCATAATAAATTTCTCTGTTCCACCTAATTTATCCAAAATATATTATTATTATTATTATTATTATTATTACTAGTAGTATTAGTATTATTATTATTACTTTTATTATTATTTGTATTATTATTATTACTATTATTATTATTATTATTATTATTATTATTGTTATTATTATTATTATTATCATTTAAGCAAATTTAATAGACTAACTAATAAGACGAGATCTGGCACGTGAGATTATTCCCGATAACGTTCTGCACGATCGAATTTTCCATCATTCTCTCCTAACTTCCTATATGAAAAGGACTCTAACGTAATTCCATGATGTTATCGTTAAATGTTAGTGCGATATCCGTGTAGTCCCCGTTGTGCACGATATCGAGCGATACCGATTAGGAATGCGCTGATACCAGTAGGCAGTAATCACTTGCTGGACGCAACCGCTAAATGACGCTCGAGAGGGTGAGATAGAGATAGAGAGAGAGAAAGAGAGAGAGAGAGAGAGAGAGAGAGAGAGAGAGGGAGAGAGAGAGAGGGAGAGAGAATGTGATAGCGAGGAAAGAGAAGGGGGTTTTGGGTGGATTGTATATGTGCTATCGGGGTGGGATTATGGTGGTGGTGGCTGGTGGTAACGTTGGTGTGGTGGTGGTTGCAGATCACGGGCTCGATGAGGCAGAGGGTGCGGCTTACCACCACCACCACAGCCATCACCAGCAACATCATCGGCACCGTCATCATCATCCACTACCACCCGCTCCTCCTCCTCACCATCTCCAACCGGCAGGAACGCACGAAGATGACTCCGACCAATCAGGGAATACGGTTGCGGCGACAACGACTATCACCACAACAACAGCCAAGTATCAAAGAGCCCAGCCAGATTTCAGGCAACAGAGAATGTTACGTGAACATCATCGGCAACACGGTTATCGTTGTCCACTTTGCTGTAGGACCTTCCAAGAGATTGGTGCTATGAGAGCTCACTTGGATCATCATTATCCTAGAGACTCGCCGACCTGTCCTGTTGTATCCTGTGCTAAAACATTTTCCCATCCTAACAGTGTCCGGAATCATATGAGACTTAAACATCCGATACAGTGGGATCAGATAAAAACCCTTAGATGGACTTATGTTTGATCGAGAGGGAATCAACTAATAACCTAATCGTTTATTCCTTTTTCAAATCTATACTATCTTCTTCTTCTTCTTCTTATTCTTTTTCCCAAAGAGATCGTCTTTATTATTATTATTATTATTATTATTATTATTATTATTATTATTATTATTATTATTATTATTATTATTATTATTATTATTATTATTATTATTGTTATTATTTGTATTATTTTTCTTCTTCTTCTTCTTCTTCTTCCTCTTCTTTTTTCTTGAGAACGATTGAAATACATGAGATCAATCATGCGTTCGTCATCGTTTAGGACATTGCGTGCCAGATTATCATCGCATAAGAGAAGATTTAGCTCGAATCTACTAATACCATTAACTTCGTATAATAATATAATGCTGTACGAGATCACGTTTGTACTATTTCTCAACAGTGCCGCTTTATTTTTCAAAGTTTCAAACACGTAAACTCCTACTCCCATATCCCTCCCACATCCCACCCCCTCCCAGCCCCGCCAACCTACTACTTCATCACCCTCTCTCACTCGCCAAGTCCGCGTACCGTGTTTCTATCCCTGAAATCAATAATAATTATGAGAAAACGCACACGTTGTATATATTATAAAAGAGTATATAAAAAGAAAAATTATATACATATATATATATATATATATAAATATTATATATATAGAATATAAATATAATATACATAGAATTGATTTTATATAAAAAAAAAAAAAAAAAACATAAACGAAACAGTATTTCCAGTAGAGCCTGACAAAATCTAGACGCCGTAGGGTCTTGTATTAATTAAAGGAAGTAAAAAAAAAAAAAAAAAAAAAAAAGAACAAAAAAAAACAAAAAAAGAAAAACACAAAACGAAACAAAAAACCACACACGGACAGGCACGCGCACACACACACACACACACACAAACACACACATACAAACGAGAAAAAACAATAAAACAAAAGGAATGTCCAAAAGAATTGTTATGGACAATCCTTATAAAGTTTTAGAACGAGATGTATGTATTTACACAAGAGAAAACAATGTTCCTCCAAGCTGAGTAAGCCAGCCTTACGAAAATAATGTAGTTTTTAAGAGCGTAGTGCCGATATAATAATGATTTAACGAACGAAGACAAAAGAAAAAAAAAAAAGGAGAAAAAGGAAGCAAATGAAAAATAAAAAAGGAAAAAAAACAGAATAGAGAAAGAAAAAACATAACAACAACAACAGCATAGCGAGTATTTAGCACATCCGTAAGGAAAGAAGGAAAAAAAATTAAAAAATAAAAAAATTACGAACAACAACAACAACAATAACAACAACAACAACAACAACAACAACACGCGATAAATAGAATAATGATCGAAAATAGAATAATGATGATGAAGAATTTAAAAATCCTTATTAGTAGCAGTAGTAATAGTAGGCCATACCAATATCGTAACGGGTCTCTTTTTTCATGGTCATTATCAAGAGATTACAGAGCCCATTTGCGTGTGTGTGTTGGTTCTACGCGAAATTTTGCGCGAATCGATTTGATTCGATATATTCGATTATCGATATTCGATATTCGAAGTGAGACACTCCCGAAAATTTTTTTAAACGTGTCTTCTTCGTGTACAAGTGCACACAGAAAGAAAGAAAGAAAGAAAGAAAGAAAGAAAGGAAAAAAAAAAAGAAAGAAGAAAGGAAGGAAAGAAAGAAAGAGAAAAAAGAAACGTTCAATGAAAAATGCTCGACCATCTTCCCACCAACCAACCCACCCTATCTCGTCTCCTGCCCCATCCCAATTTAACCCAACCCAACCCAATTCAACCCACCCTCAATCCCTACTTTTGAAGCGTTCTACCTAAATAGCGCCTAGCCTTATTTTTCTACACAGTTTTATGTTTTCGTCAGTATTCTCTAGATTAGAGACTCCATTAAACGCGAACCGATTTTGAACACTTTGCGACGCTTCTTTCTAATCTCTCTGACTCCGAAGGTAGGACGACAACAACAATAACAATAACAAAAACAACACGACAACTACAACAACAACAAGGAAGAAAAAAATCATCAGAAAGGAAAAGAAAAAAACAAAAAAGATAAAGAATCGAAGATAGGAAAGAAATTTTCCAATAAATTTTCTATAAGAAAAAGAAGAAGAAAAAGAAAAAGAAAAATTGGAAGAAAACCTATAAGAAACCTTGACCTTGCATTTGTCTATTATAGTTTTTATTAAAACTTCGGAATCAGAGTTGATTCGTTATGATGTTCAAATAATAATACATAATTATAATGTAATCGAAACATCACATACACATACACGTAACACATAAATACACAAAAACACACACACACATACCAGCGCTTGTATGATAGTTACTATAGAAAATACGTCGCAAGTGGTCACGTGGACATATACGATTATAATACTAAGGTGTATGAGCTGTTGGTTATATTAGTGGTACCACTGGTCAATTGATAATTATATTGCGTTAGACAAGTTCATTTTAATTCGAAACCCGAAGATCGATATTATTATTATTATTATTATTATTATTATTATTATTATTATTATTAATATTATTACTATTATTATTATTATTATTATTATTATTATTATTATTATTATTATTATTATTATTATATTTATTATTTTTCTATTTTTCTTTACCTAACATGCAATAGAGATATATTTATAGGTGCAATCTTTTATCAAGCATAATATCGTTCATTTGAATATTATTTTTATCATCCCGTTGTTGTTACGCGTGATAATATCTTTACCGCTTTCGTGACCGACAGCCCGTATAACAAACGATGTACAGAGCATCGACGATACGCACTATTTTAGCAGACATTAGCTTATAAATATATGAATAAAATATACGAAATAAAAAGTATATATATATATACATATATATATATACTATTTAAGTAATGCTTTGTACAATAAAAGGTATTCAGTGAATCCAACATGAGTTTATTTGAATTTGACCAAAATACCTGAAAAAAAAAAAAAAAAGAAAGAAAGAAAAGATCTCTCTTTATAAAATCAGTATAGAAAGAATCCGATAATTTAATAAACTAATTCTAAAGTTTATTCGTTGTATTTTGTTTGTTTATATTTTTCAGTTGCACGACGAGGTCTAGACATGATGCGTGTACGTGCTACGGATCCACGGCCCTGTCCAAAATGTGGGAAAATCTATCGATCGGCACATACATTACGTACGCACCTTGAGGACAAGCATACGATCTGTCCAGGTTATCGTTGCGTTCTCTGTGGTACAGTGGCAAAGTCTAGGAACTCTTTGCATTCCCATATGTCAAGGCAACATCGTGGAATTAGCACGAAGGATTTACCGGTATTGCCAATGCCAAGCCCGTTCGATCCAGAATTGGCATCGCGTTTATTGGCTAAGGCTGGGGTTAAGGTTAGCCCTGCGGAATTACGTGCACGAGCGAGTCCAACCGGTCCACGTAGAGGAGACATGAGATTGGAATTACCAAGGGGTGCACCGTCGGAAGCAGGAAGTAGCGTTTGCGGTGGCGACGACCCAGAGGATCTAACGTTACCGTTGAGTCTCAGGTACGGTTCGCCAACTCCTAACAACAATACTGTCATCACGAAGGTCACCGGTAGCAGTAATAACACGACTACGAGTAATAACAAAAGTTCAACGGCTACAGCGATAGCTGCTAAATCATTAGACACTATGCACGGAAATCGGGAGCCTAATACGGCCCCTCTTCATCCACCTGGACACTTACATCCCGGTCATCACAACGCAAGTGCTACTGGTTCGGCCATACTCGATACTTATCTTCAATTTATCGCTGAAAATTCTGGATTAACGACAATGGGCTTGAGCCCGGAACAAGCGGCCGCCGTAGCAGCTGCGCACGCCGCTAAAATGGCACACATGAGCGCAATGGATAAATTAGGTAGCCGCGGTCTCGAGGACTATCCTATGATCGGTAGGGACGAAGGTAGAGGACCTGGAGTTGTTCACGAGGATCGACAAGATCTATCGCACGACAGGCATCCCGCGATCATGGACGAAGCCGAATCCTCGGCTGCCGAGGAGGATGATTTCAGTGAAAATGAAGAACCCGAGGTTGTTAAGGCCGAGTAGTGATAAAAAAAAGAAAAAAGAAAAAAAAGAAAAGAAACAAAAATAACACCCAATCTTACAAATACGAGTAATCATTGCCGAAAATGATAAAGGTTATCATGACGATGATAATGGTGATGATTATGGTGCGGGTGATGCTGATAATAGTGATGTTGGTGATGATGATGATGATGATGATGATGATGATGATGATGATGATCAGAACGATGACAATGGTAATGATGATGGTGATAGGAAAAAAAGAGAGAGAGAAATAGAGAGATAGAGTTAGAAAATCCTCCTCGTAATTCCATCATCCATATATCATATTTTTAAACTCACAATAATGCTTCCCTTCGAACGTCTTCTCAAGTTCTTCGTCTTCGTACATCCCAATGTACGAATATAACTAATAAGCGAATACAATTAATAATAAAAAAAAAAAAAACAAAAAAAACAAAAAAATGAAAAGGTAAAAAAAAGAAAAAATAACGAACAAACGAAACAAAGAAGAAGTCAAAGAAGAAGAGAAAAGATTATAATAATAAAGGGAAAAGAAAAAGAAAAAAAAAAATAACAAGTTACAAGAACAAACACTTATTCCATCCGACTACCTCAGTGCACACGATTTAAACTATAAGTGATAGAGCAGACCAAGACGAATCTCAATAATGAAAATTAATGATTAATTGGTACCCCGAATATACATATAAAGTACACACACACACACACACACAACATATATACATACATACATACATACATACATACATACATACATACATACATACATACATACATAACACGCGACGACGTATTTTAATCGACATATTTTAAACAAGGCATTACATTGTTAAGATTAAATTAGATGACAATTATAGATCTAATAATATTCGTTCGATGATATTTAAGTATTAATCGTCAATGATTATATTTAATCTGATAATGTACTACACCCTATGAAAAAGATCTTTTTCCTTTCTCTCTCTCTCTCTCTCTCTCTCTCTATCTCTCTCGATCTCTCTCACTCTCTCTCTCTCTCTCTCTCTCATTTTTTTTCATTTTTATCTTGGAAAAAGATATTTCAAAGGGGCATGCATGCATGCATGCATACATACATACGTCGTCGTCGTGTATTCGTCTAAAGGAAAAAAAAAAGAAAAAAAGATATTATATTATTACTCCACATTATTAATTATTATTATTAATTATTATTATTATTATTATTATTATTATTATTATTATTAATTATTATTATTATTATTATTATCAATTATTATCGATTAATTATTAATTATTATATATGAATGTTGAGGGGAAAATATATATTATCTAGATTTATAGAGGAGTATAGTGTGTATCACAGAGACAGTAACACATATACACGATACATATACATTCATGCGCATGCACACATACACACGCACACGAGATAGTGGATATACGCGTAGAGCTTGATCTTAGATTATCCTAGAAGATTTTAGAGACGCATACATGTACTTTTAAACTGACTACGAAAAAGAAAAAAAGAAAAAAAAAAGGAAGAAAAAAAAAGAATAGTAATAATATATAAAATCGATGCCTATGGGAGACCAAAAGTTAATGAGACAAAGGGTATACGTGTATACACGCTCGATGTTGGAAAAAAGTGATGACGAGAACATTAAAATATAAATAATTTTACGCAAAGGTAGAAAGAATGAGAAAAAAGAAAGATAGAAAAAAGGGAAAGAAAGGAAGGAAGGAAGGAAGGAAGGAAGAATGAAAGAAAATGGATTAAATAGTAACAATGCATTTTTATATAGCGTGTTTAACGAAAACAGAAAATATTAATTAATTAATTAATTAATTAATTATCGGTACGTTTGTTTATCATCTTCCCTCTTATAACAAAGAAGAGAAAAAAAAAAGAAAAAGCAAAGAAAAAAGAGAGAGAGAGAGGGAGAGAGAGCGCATGATAAAATAATTAGGACATTTAGGAACGTATTGCGCTGAGAATTGTGTTCAACATCGAACCTTCGTTCTTGATTAAATAAGTTTGGCCGTTTTATTATCAGTTAATAATTTTTCTTTTATCTATGGGGGACTTGCCATGACGTAGTACTTAAGTTTTAGAATTCTCGATCGATTGTAAAACAAAATCTATTCACATGAATTAAATTATAATATGGTTTGAATTAGTCAGTGTAAGTGGAAAAAGAATTGTTTAGTAAGGGTAAAGGGATAAAGAATATCGATCATTTTACCTACGATTAGTCTAAGAAAAGATCGTATTTTTTTTTTTTTTTTACTTTTTATTTTCCTTTTTTTATTTTTGTTTTAATGTATTTTTTTTTTTTTCTTTTCTTAATCAAGGAAACCTTCCTTCGATCTCGTATGATTTTCACTCGAATGTTTATACATATGCATATATATATATATATATATATATATATATATATATATATATCATATATATAAAGAAAAAAGATCGATAGAGGAAAATTTGTTGATTGCAATTAAATCAAGTGAGATTCATCTTGACGTGATATATATGGTGAAAAGTAATGTAGGTAAATACCAGCTCGAAAAAAAACATATATAGTTTTAAAATGGTTCCTACTAATAATACATGCGCGTGCTAATTTGGTCGATAACATATATATATGTATATATGTATATATGTATATATATGTATATATATATATATATATGTATATATATATATATATTAAGTGATCAGTCTAAGTTTTACGCCCATCTATACGTTTTCACAATATTATTATTATTATTATTATTATTATTATTATTATTATTATTATTATTATTATTATTATTATCATTATTATTATTATTATTATTAGATAGTGATATACGTTACACTTATACATAAGTCAAACATATTTAGAAAAAATAAAAAAAATAACTTAGCAATATGTATAATGTCGAAGAATTAGGTATAAAAAAAAATAAGATTAACGAAATGAAAATAGGAAGACATGTTAAAGAAGTGAGAAAGGGAAAAAATAAGTGCATAGATATATAGTTGGATATATTAGTTGGATAGATTAATTTTATAAAAAATGCGACTAATAAGACTTGATTGAACTACATTGAATGTTAGATTATTATTATTACTATTATTATTATTATTATTATTATTATTATTATTATTATTATTATTATTATTATTATTATTATTATTATATTATCATTATTATTATTATTATTACATTATCATTATATTATTATTATTATTACTATTATTATTATTATTATTATTATTATTATTATTATTATTATTATTATTATTATTATTATTATTATTATTACGTGTAGCTGCTAGGTTGTACACAATACTCGAAGTATACTAATCATAGATGTTAAGAATCACTATAGTTATTTCATCGAAGTTATGAGAGATGCTCAATGGGAAATAAAAAAGAAGATTAAAATGCTGCCACTGTCGAGAAACGAAAAGTGGAAAGAGATAGCACGCGTGCAGACTTAATAAATAAATAAATAAATAAATAAATAAATAAATAAAAGCAAAGAAATACGACAAAGAAAATTGGAGTTGACGCCGGCTGTGGACGGCAAAGCGAGAGAAATCAAAAATGATCGATCGACGTAAGATCAATAAGATCTCTTCTCCTCGGTAGATTAGATTTAGACGAAATATAATCAAGATATATATATATATATATATATATATATATGTATATATATCATTGACAATAGACAGAAATAGAAATATAGGGTGGAAAGAAAAGAAAAAGAAAAGGAGAGAGAGAGAGAGAGAGAATGAGAATTTAAAAAAAAGATAAGAATTACAAAAATAAAATCGAATTTTGCATTATTCTTTACCATATTCAAATTTCAAACATACGTGCGATGTATGTAAATACGAGCATACATATATATCATATGTATGTATATGTATTAGTATTTCATGAAAAAAATGTATACGAATGTGTAACTCTTGTATACGAATGATTAGCGGGGGGTGGAAAAGAATTAGAAAAAGATAAAACGTAATAGAAAGGGAAAGAAAGAAAGAGAGAGGGAGGGAGAGAGAGAGAGAGAGAGCGAGAGAGAGAGAGAGAGAATGAGACATAATGAGGGAATAAACGATAGCTGTGTTAATCGTGTCGAATAAAATATATTTATCGGCGATTCTGGTCTGGATAATCTCACGAACGCCACATCCCGCTTTTGTTTTCTCGATCATTTCAGTGTAAATTTTAACGATAAAATTAAAACAATAACGATAATGATAATGATAATAATAGTAGTAATAATAATAATAATAATAATAATAATAATAATAATAATAATAATAATAATAATAATAATAACAATAGTAATAGTAATAATAATAATAATAATAATAATAATATTGATGATGATTATGATGATGATTACTAGGATGATGATGATGATGATGATGATGATGATGAGATAATAATAAATAACTGTTATATTTGTCGATTAATCAGGCAAAGAGAAGCGTTACACTTTTATCTCGAGATTCTCGCGGCAGGTCCACGGCACGGAAAAAGAAAAGAAAATTAAGATAAAGATAAAGGATAAGGAAAAAAAAATAAGAAAGTAGGATAAAAGAAAGAGAGAGAGAAAAAGGGAGGTGTTAGAAAGGGAATTACGTTATCTTGAAATCATTAATAATACTTTCATGTCAAAGTGAAGAAATAAAACAGACGAAAGAAAGAAAGAGAGAGAGAGAGAGAGACAGAGAGGGAGAGAAATATAAAAAGGATGACGGAGAAAAAAATCTTTAATCTTGGATCGTTCGAGATCTACGAATGTCCAAGTGTTCTAATCGGTACAAAGAAAATCACTTCTTGCCTTGAAGCTCTCTATAATAATAATAATAATAATAATAATAATAATAATAATAATAATAATAATAATGATAATAATAATAATAATAATAATTAAAAAAAAATAAATAAATAATTAAAAAAAAGTAATGAAAAAAAAAAAAAGGAAGAACAAGAAGAGAGGAAAAAAATATACGCGATTGCGTTTTCAAAGAATGAGATGATGAATAAATTTAAAATTAAAAAAAAAAGAAAAAGGAAATAAATAAATAATAATAAAATAATAATAATAATTTACAAATGAAACATAAAAAAGATAAAGCAAGAAGAAAGGAAAAGAAAGAGGAATTCATTCAGAGTACAAATCTATTCGTGGTATCCGCCGAGGAAAAGAATCTAATAAGCAAAGGATTAGAAAAAAAATACAAGTAGAGAGAGAGAGAGAGAGAGAGAGAGAGAGAGAGAGAGAGAGAAGAAAACGGGGCAAGAAAATGATAAACAAATATAACGAGATATGGGGAAACTGAAAGATCACAACAAAAAAAAAACAAAGAAAAAGAAAAGAATTTTGGGAGAAAAAATGGCGAGGAAAAAAGAAAATGACAAACAATAAAAATATCGTAACAACTCAATCTATATTCGTTTCGATGCACGCGAGATGGTTAATTAATAGATATATTTCGGTTTCTTTTTTGTTTTTTTTTTTTTTTCTTTTTTTGCCAAAACGATTTAGAAAAAACCATTCAGAAATGAACTTGTCAACAGGAATATGAATTATCTTATATATATATATATATTTTTTTTTTCTTCTATTAATATAACGAAATAATATACATAATATACTGTATACCGTATAATCTTCGTAAATGGACTTTCTTTATTCTATTATTTTCTTTTTAATTAATTAATTAAGTAATAAAATAATTAATTAATTAAATAATCGCAAGACGATATTCTAACGAAGTGAACACGCGTATATGACACATACGACACACACAAAGTACACGAAGATCGACATGCTTTATTATACTATTATACACGTAATAAATAATAAGAAAATAATGGAAAGACACTAAAGAAAGAGATAGATAGATAGATAGATAGAGAGAGAGAAAAAGAGAGGGAGAGAGAGAGAGGGAGAAAGAGAGAGAAAGATAAAGGAGTACTGGATTAAGGAACGTCGTCTTTAAAATTATTGAATAATAATTACTTCGGGGTGACGGAGTAAACGTGTTTGTTTATTTGTATGGCATGAAGGATGAAGGAAAAAGAAAAGAAAAGAAAAGAAAAAAGGAAAAAAAAATGGAGAAAGAAAAAGGAAGAAAAGAAGATGATAATTCCTTCCCCATCTTTGCAGATCATAGTTTTTTACGACAGTATTTAATATAGTTATATATATACAAGCTAAAAATATATATATCTATATATATATGGAAAGAAATATATATATATAGTTATATATATATATATATATATATACATACATGTACATACATATATATTTTTACACCGACGTGTATCCTTCCCTTTGATAGAGAAAGAAGGCAATGAAAGAAAGAAAGAAAGAAAGAAAGAATGAATGAATGAAAGAGAAGAAAAAAAAAGAGAAAGAGAAAGAACACGTAACACCGTCATCCCCAACCCCCTTACTTTCCGTTTGTGAACATAGTCTGCAATAGTCACTTCGATTAAAACGTCACCAATTACAGTATTGCAATAGTTTATAATAGACGATCGTGTTTGTAGCTGAATTTAATATCGTTCCCAATATTCGTGGCCTTCGTTCAAGGAAAATCTTTTTTCTTTTTTCTTTTTTTTTTTTTTTCTATAAAAAAAAACGGGAAATAAAAACGATTAATTAAAAGAAAAAAAAAAAGAAAAAAGAAAAAAAAAGAAAAGAAAAGAAACAAATAAAATGAAATGAATTAAATTCAAGTAAAGGAAAATAAGATAAAGTGAAGTGAAATTGAATTAAATGAAATAAAATAAAGAAGAAAATAAATAATTAAAAAAAGCGGCAAAAGAGAAAAAAATAGAAGGATCTCGAGAGTAAAACGAGTTAACGCATGGCAAAGATCAAGAGGGACAGGAAGGGGGGGAGGAGGGCTCGTGTAATAACGTCAACGACTAACGGCAAAGAACGCGTTGATGAGAGAGTAAAGAAGAAAGAGAAGGATGATAAGGAGGAAGAGTAGAAGGGGATGAAAAAGGGGGAGGGACGAGATCGTAAAGGGTCGAATCGCGTGAACGCATTCCACGTCTACGTGGCTTTTACGGTATTATAAACGCGGATTAACGACGTCGTAAAGGCGCTTTAAACCTTTTACGAAATGTCCAACTAAAGAGAGAGAGAGAGAATGAAAAAAAAAAATATATATATATATATATATACACATAAAATGATCGTCCTTTCTTCTTTTTACGAATTCAGAATCTCTTTCTGTCTTTCTCTCTCTCGCTCCCCCTCTTCTTTTGCGTCCTTGAAAATAATGCAAATGTATTCGAGGGTGTCGACTCGCTGACTCGACCGAAATCTTAGGACAGACCTCGTTAAAGATAAAAAGAAAAAGAAAATTCGACAACGAACGATGAGAATCCTCGTTATCGATCGTTATCCTTCGTATTATCGAAAAGGATTGATCGAAAATTGATCATTAATTTCTTTTCGTTTTTTTTGTCCACTTTTATTGTTTTCCTTTCGTTTCGTTTCTTTTTCTTTTTTCTTTATCCTCTTTTTAATCATTATCATCCTGCCAAGCGTTAAAAGAACTCGTTTATTTATCTCGATTACTATACATGCAAACACGATATTATCGTGTAAAGGATACGAACGTAAGGATACGATGATAACGTTGTACTCAAGGTCATGAAAAAAAAAAAAGAAAAAAAGAAAAAAACGGGAACGTTGTTCAACGTCTCAGGTACTTAATAAAAACCGACACGATATAATAATGAATGCATTATATACATAAATGTAATAACAAACTCAGGAAATCAGAAGCAGCCAGGCCGTGATAATATTACTTAGAGAAATTACTACTACTACTACTACTACTACAACTACTACTGCTACTACTACTACTGCTACTACTATTACTACTACTACTACTACTGCTACTACTATTATTACTACTACTACTACTACTACTACTACTACTACTGCTACTAATAATACTACTACATATGTATGTATAAGTCTTGTGTTAATTGGACAATTGAGTCCATTAATATCAGTTTTGTTTTATTTTTGTTTTGCGTTGTGTCTCATGTTTGTTACGAAAAAGAAAAAAAAAAAAACAAAAAAGGGATCTTTTTTACGACAACCGATATGTGTAAAAGTGATTTGAGAGAAAAAATGAGAGAGAAAAAAATACAAAAAGAAAGAGAGAGAGAGAGAGAGAGAATGAGACAGACAGACAGACAAACAGACAAAAAGAAAGAAAGAGAGAAGTTAAATGTATTGAAATCGCCAGTGCTACCTCTATGTTATATTACAGAAAAAAGGAAAACAAAACGAAACAAAACAAAATAAAAATAAAAAAAAGAGAGAGAGAGAAAGCAAGAAAAAAGGAAAGAAAGAAAGAAGAAATGAATGAAAAATAAAAATATCAAGTCTTCTTCTCGCGCTATACTCAAACGCTCATATAATAATATACATATTAACATATGACTTAAATCTATCAATTGATTAAACTACATACTTCAAACATAAAATCGTATAACAAATATACAATATACATATATACCCACACACACACACACATATTATATATACATATATATATATATATATACAATATAATTTACACATAGTCAAGCGCGAGATAAGAAAAAAAAAAAACCTTATAGCTTCCATGGATTTTAGGTTTAAGGATTTGGTTCTTTGCACGAAACAGTCGATTAAAAAAGAAACGAATGATTAGTATTATTAAAAATTATATTAATAAATATATATGTATATATATATATATATATATATATATATATATATATATATACATATGTTTAGACACGTTTCATCGTCGACTTTTTCTTTTTTTTTCTTTTTTCTTCTTTTTTTTTCTTTTTTTTTCTTTTTTTCTTTAAAAATAATAATTAAAAATAAACCTGCCAACCTGTTGTCTGTCAAATTTTCATTTCATTTAAAAGGAGGAGAAATAAAACAAAACAAAAAAAAAAGGGGGAAAAAAGAAGAAAGATAGAAAAGGAAAAAAAAAACAAGTCCTTTCAAATAAATTTTAACACAACAGATTGTACACTGCCAATATAAAATAAAAATAAACAAATACATACATATATATATATATATATATATATATATATATATATGTATATATATATATATATGCATAGCACTAACTCGGCTGTTCCGTGATCGTGACAGTGCAAAAATTCCAAAATCGCAATGCAATATGTTGTACTTATGCACGAGTTTGTTTTTAACGAGTTAACTCGTCAAAAACACCGGTTAGTGATTTTACCATGGGCATAGACGAAAGAGATGAAAAATAAAAGAGAAAGTATGTATGAATGTTTGAGTGTGTACGTTTGCGCTTGTAAGTATGAAAGAGATAGATAGAGAGAGAGAGAGAGAGAGAGAGAGAGAGAGAGAGAGAAAGAGAAAGAAAGAAAGAGAGAGAAAGAGATTAAGTAGTATGAAAAGGGGAAAAAAGCAGTAGAAAAAGATATTCGATATGTAGTGAAACACATGAGAAGATAAGCCATATAAGAATATGAATCGGTTTACATATAAATATATACGTATAAATATTATATATACACATACATACACACACACCAACATATATATATATATATATATATATATATAAATAGAAATATATATTATATATTATTAATTATCAGAATAATCGAACTAATGTATACATAATTATATATTAGTTTGACAAAATAAGGGATAAAAATGATGAATGATTGTCGAATGAATATGTAAGAAAGAGAAAGAAAGATAGAGAGAGAGAGAGAGAGAGAGAGAGAGAGAGAGAGAGAGAGAGAGAGAGAGAGAGAGAGAGAATTAACAATTTTAAATATACCTATCCACGTGATATTTTACAGAGAACATAATCAGGGACGCGCCATAACCATTATAGTCTTTCTAGTGATAGAATCATAATTCCTAACTTATTCTGTAAACGCGTGTCGGATCTGAGAAAAAGGAAATTAAGGCAAAGCAACATAAATAAATAAAAAAAAAAAAAAAATAAAAAATAAAGAGATAAAGGAAAATAATTAAATAAATGAATGAATAAGAATGAAGAAAAAAAGAAAAGAAAACAGAAAACAGAAGACTAGAGTGTGCAATTTTGACGTACGCCATTTAATATAAATAAATAAATAAATAAATAAATAAATAAATAAGTGATTAAATAAATAAAAATTGAATTTATATCTATTCACGAATGAAAAACTTCGAGGTAAAAGTTAACATTTGTTAAACGAAATTTTGAAGTGTTCTTGAAAAAAGAAAAGAAAAGAAAGAGGAAAAAAGAATAGTTCGAAAAATGAAAATATCTATGATTTCTAATATCAAAGAATTTTTATTATGAACTTGGCAAGCAAACTTTTGAGATTAGAATGTTGATGATTTATCCAAAAAAAAAAAAAAAATAGAACAATATTATAATTAAATGTTTGATTATGTCTAATGATCGATTTTTATAATTTCTCAAACTTCCGACATACAGTTTACATATCGACTGTGTATTGAGATAATAGAACAACATAAAATCTCGCGATCGAGGATATCGAATAATTCGTTCTTTCGAATCATTCGAAATATCACTTTCTCATTGAATAATTGCTATTCTTGCTTCAACACTATATACCGTTAATTTTGTCCTAACATTAAGGTGCTTCGGTACATTGTTACGTTACGTTTTTATTACCGTCATTTAATATTAGTGTTATTATTATTATTATTATTATTATTATTATTATTATTATTATTATTATTATTATTATTATTATTATTATTATTATTATTATTATTATATTACCATTATTATTATTATTATTATTATTATTATTATTATTTACGTTTAATTTGATTATATAATTTTTTTCATAGATCGTGGATCTCTGTGTTTCGAAATACCACATGTCTGTCTAGTTTAAACATATATAAAGCTTATTTAAATATGTATATTATATGTATATATATATATATATATATATATATATATATATATATATATATGTATATACACACATATATATACATATATATATATCATGCTTTTTTATGAATAACAAGAGAGAGAGAGAGAGAGAGAGAGAGAGGGAGAGAAAAAGATAGATAGAGAGAGAGAAAGAAAAGAGAGAGAGAGAGAGAGAGAGAGAGAGAGAGAGCGAGAAATTTTTAATATGAAGTATTTTTTTCTTTCTTTTTTGTATTTCAATTTTTGTATTTGTTTTCTTAGTTAACAAAGAGTTGTACCAGGAAACTTGAATTGTGTACGCGAGCGAATATATCGTGCATCCTTACTTAATCAGTCAAATATACATTGATTTTTTTCCTTCGCGCGCTTCTATCATTTATTTTCTTGTAAATATTATATGTAATCTATTTATCTATGATTATATACATACAATATTATACTTTCAACGATCCACGGTTCCTCGATGATCCTAACGTATCTTTATTATTATTCTTTTTTGCTTTTATTTTCTTTTCTTTTTTTCGTAAGTTTATTTTTTCCATCCCTACTTTACTCTCTCATGTCGTCTATGTACTTTATTTTATTTTATTTTTTACATTATTTTATTTTTTTACCTTTGATTTATTTCCTTTTTTTTATTTTGATTTTCTTCCATTTTCTTTCTTTCTTTTTTTTTTGTTTATTATCTACGACTTTTAGCATGTAAACTATTCAACTTGCCAATACAAATAAATATGTTTGAAAGGAGATAACAAAAATTATGATGATGATGAAAAATGATTATCCTAATTGAATTCTCGTAAGAGTTCATTTCGTTTTCCTTTTTTATTTGTTCATATTTTCTTTTTTCTTTATTTTTCTTTTCTCTTTCAATTTTCAATTTAAATTTAACACGTAAGTATATATTATGTACCTCGTTTTTTCTTTTTAATTAAATGCGAATTCCCTTTATTTTTTTTTTTTTATCGCCGTGCGTCCAATTGTTCCGCGTGAAGAAAAAGAAAAAAAAAGAATACCAGACGGATATTCTCCATTCAAAGTACAAAATATTTATCGTAATTAGGATTAAGCAGGTTCGAACGAGAGCCTTTGAGTTTAAAGAAGAAAGAAGAAAAACTCAAAAAAAAAAAAAAAGAAAAAAGAAAAAAAAAGAAAAAAAAAAGAATAAGATTAAAAAGGACAAAAAAAAAAGGAGGAAACAAAATAAAAGGATAACGATCGATGATCGAGCCAAACGATTTAAATGATCTTACACTCTTAAATGAAAGAAACTCAGAGGGAGATAAAAGAAGAAGAAAGAAAAGATAAAGAGTAAGAGAAAGTGAGAAGATTTAACGTCGTTCGTCGTTATCAATTTTTTATCACCGGTCTCGTTTGTAATGTGTCAAAAGGTCATCCAAGTAGTCGCGTGGCTTCAAACTAATTAATAATTAGCAAGCTTTACGCGAGCGCAAACGAGTTTATAAATCCTTTAGATTAGCTATATCGAACGTGTATTCGTGTAGAGAGAAAGAGAGAGTGAGAGAGTGAGAGAGTGAGAGAGAGAGAGAGAGAGAGAGAGAAATAGAGCGAAAGATACATCAGATCAAATCAAATGTTAACATTTAAGGATTAATCGCAATCGTCCTATCCGAATAAAAGTGAAAATAAATGAATAAATAAATAATAAAAGAAGAAAGATGTTTCGTCCAACATATTTCAAATCTCTTATGCTCATATTTTAATGTAAACATTGAAGAAAAAAAAAAAAAAAAAAGAACGAGCAAGGAAACATAAGGAAAAAAAATATAAAAGAAAAAGAAAAGACTATATTATTTATTCTCCATTTGTTCTCCGGAAAGGAACCACAAGAACAATAATAATAATTATAATCATAATACTAATAATAACAGTAATGATGATGATAATAATAATAACGATAATAATAATAATAATAATAATAATCATAATAATAATCATAATAACAAGAATAATAATTAGCGAAAAACAAATGGCTTAAACATTCGCCTTTTATTGTTCGTCTGTCAAAATTTCACAAAGCATCTCTGAGTTTTGGGAAAAAAAGAAAAAAAAAAAAGAAAAAAAGATTGTTTTTTTCAAATTAAAAATATCGCCGCTGATTCCAAATGAAAAGGATTTTGTGGTAGAGTTTGGAAAATGTTGAAAACATTTCGTTGGCAAAGGAAAAAAAAGAAAAAAAAAAGAAAATTGCATTGCACCAGATAGATAGACATGTAGATAGTAATAAAGAGAGACAGAAAGCGAGAGAAAGAGAATGAGAGAGAATCAAAAAAAAAAAAATATAGAAAGAGAGAGAGAGAGAGAGATGGAAAAAGGATAGAATCGGTCGACTCTGTGGACGAGAGAAAAGCTCGGCTTTAATACGGATGCGCGCGACGTTTCCATCGATTCGACGTCGACGTATTTCACATAGAACGCGAGTATTTCCTTGCTGGAAAGAGAGACCAAAAGGAAGAGAGAGAGAGAGAGAGAAAGGGAAAACGAATCATCCTGAACAGCTAGACGTGACACGAGAAAAGGAATGATAGAGCATCGCCAACGAAAGGAGTAATTTTTTTTTTCTAAATCTTTTATTTCGATCAAAAAAGGAAGAAAAAAGAACGGAAGAAAAAAAAAACACAAGAAAGAAAAAGAGAAAATGGGGAAACAAAAAATTCAAAGATTCTTTAAATGATAAATAATATAATAATAAATAAATAAATAAATAAATATATATATATATATATATATATATATAAAATAATAAAATTAACATGAGACGTTTCGTTAGCTTATAACTTATTGAATATTATACGAGATTCATAATGATCGAGATTATCATAAGTATGTTTGTGTGTGTGGGTGTGGGTGTATGTGTCTGTGTGCATCTACGAATTAATTCAATGATCCACAAAGTGTCTAATGGAATAGTTCGTTTGATTGTCAGACTTTTGGAAAATCTTTCATCCTAGTTCTTTATTTCTTTTTCTTTTTCTCCTTCTTCTTCTTCATCTTCTTTTTCTTCTTCTTCTTCTTCTTCTTCTTCATCTACATCTTCTTGTTTCTTCTTCTTCTTCTTCTTCCTCTTCCCCATTTTCTCTGCTCTTGTCAATTTATTCTGTCCAAGTATAATTCATGGTTTTGAGATTTAGGAGCTCGTGGGGGGAAAAAAAAAAGATCGCGTTGCTTGGTGCCTTTTTGCGGCCTGTTTGTACGAAAGAGAGAGAGAGAGAGAGAGAGAGTGAGAGAAAAAAGAAAAAAGAAGAAAAAAAAACCCATTAACTTCGTCCAAAACAGTCACTTTTATATATATATGGATCCCCTCTTATAGACAGAGAGAAAAATCTTCATTTATTAAAGGAATATACTCTTCTAGATATTCTTTCTCTCTTGTCGATATATTATTATTTTAAAATTTTATTTTCATTTTATTCTGAGAAGATCGTGCCTGAAATAGACACGAGATCTCTTTCATTTTTTTTTTCTTTCTTTTTTTTTTTTTTTTTCTTTTTTTTCTTTTTATTACTTCATCCGATAACGTTTAATACAGCTCGTAGTAGTCGTGTTACTGAAAAAAAATAAGTAAATAAGTAAATAAGTAAGTAAGTTTCAAGTACATCAGGCGACCACAAGTTCCTATTTTACTCCCCGTATACATAATTAATATGTAAGGCACTATATGTATACACGATGAGTAAAAGAAAAAGAAAAGAAAATGGAAAAGAAAAAAAAAAAAAAAAGAAAAAAATAAGAAAAAAGAAGATAAAAAGAAAGAAAGAAAAAAAAAATTGCATTAGTCTCTAATTAATAGTCACGGGCATACAATCAGAAATTAGCGTATTATGCATATACATGGATTGTAAGAATAAAAATATACAGAATGTTATAACAAATTGTATCTGTATATATTTATGTAGACTTACGATTAATACCGCGAATGTATTTATATATATATATATATATACATATATATATACATATATATATATATATATATATATGATAGATCACACTTTAATTTTATTTTAATATTATCAAAATTGTAAAATTTTTTAGTGTGACGGATTTTCATAAATCCGTTCATTAATATTCGTTATCTTTATGTTACTTCGTCAAATATTTGGAACGATAAATATGCGTTATCGATATATTAACATATAATACAATTTCATAAATAATTCTTGTAGATGAATTAAAATAAAAAGAAATAAAAAGTTAAAAATTATCAATCTATTATTGGCATTTAATATTTTGTCATTCGAAAGCAGTAATCTAGTTTATCGATAATATCGATAATATAGCGACCATCGTAACTCGTCGATAATGCAGTAATCATCGTATTATCGATAATACAGTGATAACTAATCATTGTAACGTCGATATTGGTAAAAACAAAATGACCCAAAAAGAAAAAAAAAAATTATTATTAACAATTATTATTAATAATATTAATAAATACGATATGGTAAATTATACTATATCGTATTTCTTTAAACGATCATATTGCATTCATTAAAAAGTATATATTTAATAAACAGATATTACATACCATTGATATTGTATGATATTGGTATCTTGCTCGATAATCGACTAGACCGCAATATATACATTCGTTATCAAAAATCGCACACCGATAAAAAATTTTCTTATCTCATATTGAATCACAGCAATGTTGTACATTATTTCAATCGATTAACGATTAATAACAATATAGGTAAATATTTCTATGGAATAGTTTGTCAATGATCTATGATCTATTTAGGAGGTTATAAGTCAATGATCGAGTACTGATAAATAACTTCGTAGGTAGAGACACACCATGAATCATTGACGAGCTATTATTATAGAGTCAGAAAACATTGATAGTCTAAATTTTCCATAGAAACGAAAACATCAATTGTAAATATTAATCGTTAATTTAATTCAATATTGTCCAACATTGTACCGTACGTATGATTTTTAAATGAAGACGGAATATAAATATTTCCATTCTTCTTTAACAATACTGAAGAAATACAAATGTTTTATATCCCTTGGATAATAATAATAATAATAATAATAAAATTTCGATTAAAAGATCTTCTTTAATGCGATCTATTAATTAAGTTGTTTCATAGAATTATTCGATAACGCTAGGCCCTTCGAATGATTGGTCCTTCGCTATATTATTTAAATCCTCACCCGCGTATGAACGTAAAGGTGATATTTCAACATCCCCATTAATTTTTTGCGCGCCTGCATTTAACAACCACTTCTTATGAAGCCAAAGTAAATCATGACGTGCGGTAGAGGGACAATCCTGCTTGGCAGAATCCGAATTCTTAAGAGGACTAAATTCTTCTTCGCGAATACCTTGCCAGGCAACAAAATTTTTTGCGAACTTGAAGACATCAAATACAAACTTTTCAATTTTAATACCATTAGGACTGGTTGGAGTGCATTTCTTTCCATTATCATCGATGTAAGGAATCTTCTTCTTAGCTCCATGTAATTCCATTGATGCCTCGTACTTATTGCCAAGTGCCAATAAAAAATCTACGGTAAAATAATGATTGCATATATTTGCAGCATTGAACATCAGCCGACCGTCGTCCTGTTGAAGTTCCGCCGTTTCTTTTGAAATTTCACTATATTCAACGACTTGATAATGATCGTCCACCTAAAAGGAATAAAAATATAAGAACGTTAATAAAAGAAATAAATAATATTTTACATGATAGTCTTGTTATTACCTTACAAACCACTCCTACTGGCTCGGACGGTGAAGATTTTTCAATTACTTTAACGCCACAATCCGTTGATACGGATAAACAATATCCCAAAAATATAGGATCCGCTACCTTTACTAAGATATTATCTACGGAATGTACATGAATACTACGAATACCGCGTTGTACCATGTCGTCTAATACTCCTTGGACTTTCAATGCTTTGTACAATCCACCATTTCCATCGGGTGCTCTTGATATCTTATGTTTCTCATCTAAAATAATTTTTCCATTTAAAGTGAAACAAGGTAGCATACCTTGTTTAAAAGCCATTACATTTTTCTCCTTTAGACCAAAATAATCATTTTCTCGAAGATAAATAATCGTAGAATCGTGCGTGGCTTCGCTGGTCATTATATACCTAATCCAATAATAATAATACATTTATAATATATTCTTTTAATTAATTCATTACATATAAATAAATAATAATAATAATAATAATAATATAAAACAATTACGTTTTATATTATTACTACGTACCATATTATTTCACCCCTCTTTCCTAAATATTTCTCTGCCAATGTTTCCAATCTACGTATCCTCTCGGCTTGTAATTGAAATAAAGTTTTGTGGGATGGCAATCCAACTTCGTACATACCTTTAGGATATGTAACACCTAAACGAGTACCTTGTCCACCAGCTAATAATAAAACTGCAACACGTCCATCAGCTACTTCTTTTAATCCCAATGAATTATACATTTTCAATTCTTCTTTAGTACAAGCTTCGCCAGAAACAATATTATTTTCTGGTATAGGCTGTATTTTATCGTCTAATTTATTTTTAACAGCAGATAACGATGACGTTGCTCTATCATAATAAGATGTCAATTCGACTAAGTCTAATTCTAAAATTTCTTTCTCCAATATGTCCCTCTCCTCTTGCGATAACTGATCCCAATATTGTAACAGATGTTCCTGACCGTAGGCCACCAATTTTCTTTTCAAATTCTCCATAATTGTCAAAAGCTATGTATTTGACACTAAGGAATGACTTCTGTAAAACGGAATCCCGTTATCACCGTTGTAGTATTATCACGTTAATTTTTTTTTTCTTTCTTTCTTTTTTATCAACTCGTTGATAGAGAAACGTAAGCGGAGAGTGTCGATAAAACGAGTAAAAGAACCGGAATGAAACGAACGTAGAATAGTGAGAGCAACAGGTATGCACAGAACTTGTCCATTAGACCTAACCTGACTCGAAAGGAACGATACACCTTTACTTTCACAATTCCACGTAGCAAGCTTGATTCGATTTCTCTTATCGATGTCTGACGCCCCTCCAACCATCCGGGCATGTATATAATTCTTCTTTTTCTTCTCAGCATATCTCGCTACGATATTCCTTGACATTCACATCGAGGATCTTCCAGAAGACATTTTTCTACAGATCACCTCGAAAGGATCGATCTTATTACATTCTTTGTTTTTTTTTTTTTTTTTTTCATTTCATTCTTTGTGCACGAAATGAAACAAAACAGAAAAAAGAAAAAAAAAAAAGAAAGAGTAAATGAATAAAAATATAACCTATTAAATGAAACGAAATCAACGATTTATATTAAGAAAAAGATAAAGATATATATGGTCTTATATTATTTTCCATTACCTTTAATAATACACGTGTTACTCTACGCTTTTATACGTATATTCTTTCGTATGTGCGACGAAGTAAAAAAAAAAAGACTCCAAAGTGAAAGGTAAAAGGATGAGTAAAAAAAGAAATTCATATGGAGGAATGTGACCTTTATCCTGTTCGTAACCTGCAAAATAATAAAATAACGTTAACACTGTTAATTTATGTAATATTCTACTACAAATATTTCGAAAAGCATACAATCAATAAATCAAACCTATCGCATTCTTATGTGACGTTCGTGTAGACACTGAGTATTATATAGGTGTCGTCACTGTATGTATATATGCGCCTGCGTGTGTTGCGTAACACGCATGCGCACATCCCATCGACTGAATCTTATCATTTTTCACTTTAAAAGTAACAAAGCATTTTCTATCAAGAAATAACTATCAATAACAAAAAAATATATGTATATATATATATATACACATGAATATACATACATATATATATATTTACATACACATATACAGATATTTTTACGTTTACGTGTATATTCACATATATATATATATATGCACATACATTCGATAAGATAAGCAGAGAAATTTAAATATAAATATATGAGTGTAGTTAATTTAAATGAATTAGTATGACAGATAATATTCTATCGTAATAGTTTATACAAATATTTAAAAGTACAAAGTACGATATAGTAACACAACGAGAAAAAAATCGAAGCTCATTCTTTCTAAACGTGAAAACATAAAAAGACCGAAACACGCAAGGAAATTTTAATTTTTTACAAATAATTTTAATTAAAAATTGTCATACTTAAAAATTTTGATCTCCGGAAAGTTGGTTCTGTGAAATATAAACATAAACGCACTTTTTATTAACTTTGTTGATCGCCGACAAAGTTTTCTTTTGTACTCCGACGAGTGCACATAGAAATCCTCTTTTCTAAAAGCGAAAGATTACAAATTAATACTTCTGATAACTTTTCAAATATATAAATAATTTTTAACACACGTGGAGAGCAATAAACTATTATTTAAACAATAGTACATTCGCTTAAACATTAACAATACGGATAAACGGGAGAATATAAAAATAATTTTGATTTAAAATAGTAGTACTTTAAAATTTTGATTTCGGGACACTGGCCTTGTGCAGTATAAACATAAACGCGCTTGATTTTAACTTTGACCATTTCGGCATTAGTGTTCTCTTGCATTCCGAAGAGTGCACATCTAAACCCTCTTTTCTAAACGCGAATACTTAGAAATTAATACTTCTGATAATTTTTAATTTATTTAAACAATTATTAGTACACGTGAGGTGCAATAAACTATTATTTAAACAATAGTACATTCGTTTAAACATTAACAATACGGATAAACGCGAGAAAATAAAAATAAAAATTGTAGTACTTTAAAATTTTGATTTCGGGACCCTGGCCTTGTGCAGTATAAACATAAACGCGCTTGATTTTAACTTTGACCATTTCGGCATTAGTGTTCTCTTGCATTCCGAAGAGTGCACATCTAAACCCTCTTTTCTAAACGCGAATACTTACAAATTAATACTTTTGATTATTTTTTCAATAATTTAAACAATTTTTAACACACGTGGGGTGCAATAAACTATTATTTAAACATTAACACTACATATAAACGCGAGAAAATAAAAATAATCTTGATTTGAAATTGTAGTACTTTAAAATTTTGATTTCGGGACATTGGCCTTGTGCAGTATAAACATAAACGCGCTTGATTTTAACTTTGACCATTTCGGCATTAGTGTTCTCTTGCATTCCGAAGAGTGCACATCTAAACCCACTTTTCTAAACGCGAATACTTAGAAATTAATACTTCTGATAATTTTTAATTTATTTAAACAATTATTAGTACACGTGAGGTGCAATAAACTATTATTTAAACAGTAGTACATTCGTTTAAACATTAACAATACGGATAAACGCGAGAAAATAAAAATAAAAATTGTAGTACTTTAAAATTTTGATTCCGGGACACTGGCCTTGTGCAGTATAAACATAAACGCGCTTGATTTTAACTTTGACCATTTCGGCATTAGTGTTCTCTTGCATTCCGAAGAGTGCACATCTAAACCCTCTTTTCTAAACGCGAATACTTACAAATTAATACTTCTGATAATTTTTAATTTATTTAAACAATTATTAGTACACGTGAGGTGCAATAAACTATTATTTAAACAATAGTACATTCGTTTAAACATTGACAATACGGATAAACGCGAGAAAATAAAAATAATTTTGATTTAAAATTTCAGTACTTTAAAATTTTGATTTCGGGACACTGGCCTTGTGCAGTAATAACATAAACGCGCTTGATTTTAACTATGACCATTTCGGCATTAGTGTTCTCTTGCATTCCGAAGAGTGCACATCTAAACCCTCTTTTCTAAACGCGAATACTTACAAATTAATACTTTTGATTATTTTTTCAATAATTTAAACAATTTTTAACACACGTGGGGTGCAATAAACTATTATTTAAACATTAACACTACATATAAACGCGAGAAAATAAAAATAATCTTGATTTGAAATTGTAGTACTTTAAAATTTTGATTTCGGGACATTGGCCTTGTGCAGTATAAACATAAACGCGCTTGATTTTAACTTTGACCATTTCGGCATTAGTGTTCTCTTGCATTCCGAAGAGTGCACATCTAAACCCTCTTTTCTAAACGCGAATACTTAGAAATTAATACTTCTGATAATTTTTAATTTATTTAAACAATTATTAGTACACGTGAGGTGCAATAAACTATTATTTAAACAATAGTACATTCGTTTAAACATTAACAATACGGATAAACGCGAGAAAATAAAAATAAAAATTGTAGTACTTTAAAATTTTGATTTCGGGACCCTGGCCTTGTGCAGTATTAACATAAACGCGCTTGATTTTAACTTTGACCATTTCGGCATTAGTGTTCTCTTGCATTCCGAAGAGTGCACATCTAAACCCTCTTTTCTAAACGCGAATACTTACAAATTAATACTTTTGATTATTTTTTCAATAATTTAAACAATTTTTAACACACGTGGGGTGCAATAAACTATTATTTAAACATTAACACTACATATAAACGCGAGAAAATAAAAATAATCTTGATTTGAAATTGTAGTACTTTAAAATTTTGATTTCGGGACATTGGCCTTGTGCAGTATAAACATAAACGCGCTTGATTTTAACTTTGACCATTTCGGCATTAGTGTTCTCTTGCATTCCGAAGAGTGCACATCTAAACCCTCTTTTCTAAACGCGAATACTTAGAAATTAATACTTCTGATAATTTTTAATTTATTTAAACAATTATTAGTACACGTGAGGTGCAATAAACTAATATTTAAACAATAGTACATTCGTTTAAACATTAACAATACGGATAAACGCGAGAAAATAAAAATAAAAATTGTAGTACTTTAAAATTTTGATTTCGGGACCCTGGCCTTGTGCAGTATTAACATAAACGCGCTTGATTTTAACTTTGACCATTTCGGCATTAGTGTTCTCTTGCATTCCGAAGAGTGCACATCTAAACCCTCTTTTCTAAACGCGAATACTTAGAAATTAATACTTCTGATAATTTTTATTTATTTAAACAATTATTAGTACACGTGGGGAGCAATAAACTATAATTTAAACAATAGTACATTCGTTTAAACATTAACAATACGGATAAACGCGAGAAAATAAAAATAATTTTGATTTAAAATTTCAGTACTTTAAAATTTTGATTTCGGGACCCTGGCCTTGTGCAGTATTAACATAAACGCGCTTGATTTTAACTTTGACCATTTCGGCATTAGTGTTCTCTTGCATTCCGAAGAGTGCACATCTAAACCCTCTTTTCTAAACGCGAATACTTACAAATTAATACTTTTGATTATTTTTTCAATAATTTAAACAATTTTTAACACACGTGGGGTGCAATAAACTATTATTTAAACATTAACACTACATATAAACGCGAGAAAATAAAAATAATCTTGATTTGAAATTGTAGTACTTTAAAATTTTGATTTCGGGACACTGGCCTTGTGCAGTATAAACATAAACGCGCTTGATTTTAACTTTGACCATTTCGGCATTAGTGTTCTCTTGCATTCCGAAGAGTGCACATCTAAACCCTCTTTTCTAAACGCGAATACTTAGAAATTAATACTTCTGATAATTTTTATTTATTTAAACAATTATTAGTACACGTGTGGAGCAATAAACTATAATTTAAACAATAGTACATTCGTTTAAACATTAACAATACGGATAAACGCGAGAAAATAAAAATAAAAATTGTAGTACTTTAAAATTTTGATTCCGGGACACTGGCCTTGTGCAGTATAAACATAAACGCGCTTGATTTTAACTTTGACCATATCGGCATTAGTGTTCTCTTGCATTCCGAAGAGTGCACATCTAAACCCTCTTTTCTAAACGCGAATACTTAGAAATTAATACTTCTGATAATTTTTATTTATTTAAACAATTATTAGTACACGTGGGGAGCAATAAACTATAATTTAAACAATAGTACATTCGTTTAAACATTAACAATACGGATAAACGCGAGAAAATAAAAATAATTTTGATTTAAAATTTCAGTACTTTAAAATTTTGATTTCGGGACCCTGGCCTTGTGCAGTATTAACATAAACGCGCTTGATTTTAACTTTGACCATTTCGGCATTAGTGTTCTCTTGCATTCCGAAGAGTGCACATCTAAACCCTCTTTTCTAAACGCGAATACTTACAAATTAATACTTTTGATTATTTTTTCAATAATTTAAACAATTTTTAACACACGTGGGGTGCAATAAACTATTATTTAAACATTAACACTACATATAAACGCGAGAAAATAAAAATAATCTTGATTTGAAATTGTAGTACTTTAAAATTTTGATTTCGGGACATTGGCCTTGTGCAGTATAAACATAAACGCGCTTGATTTTAACTTTGACCATTTCGGCATTAGTGTTCTCTTGCATTCCGAAGAGTGCACATCTAAACCCTCTTTTCTAAACGCGAATACTTAGAAATTAATACTTCTGATAATTTTTAATTTATTTAAACAATTATTAGTACACGTGAGGTGCAATAAACTATTATTTAAACAATAGTACATTCGTTTAAACATTAACAATACGGATAAACGCGAGAAAATAAAAATAAAAATTGTAGTACTTTAAAATTTTGATTTCGGGACCCTGGCCTTGTGCAGTATTAACATAAACGCGCTTGATTTTAACTTTGACCATTTCGGCATTAGTGTTCTCTTGCATTCCGAAGAGTGCACATCTAAACCCTCTTTTCTAAACGCGAATACTTACAAATTAATACTTTTGATTATTTTTTCAATAATTTAAACAATTTTTAACACACGTGGGGTGCAATAAACTATTATTTAAACATTAACACTACATATAAACGCGAGAAAATAAAAATAATCTTGATTTGAAATTGTAGTACTTTAAAATTTTGATTTCGGGACATTGGCCTTGTGCAGTATAAACATAAACGCGCTTGATTTTAACTTTGACCATTTCGGCATTAGTGTTCTCTTGCATTCCGAAGAGTGCACATCTAAACCCTCTTTTCTAAACGCGAATACTTAGAAATTAATACTTCTGATAATTTTTATTTATTTAAACAATTATTAGTACACGTGTGGAGCAATAAACTATAATTTAAACAATAGTACATTCGTTTAAACATTAACAATACGGATAAACGCGAGAAAATAAAAATAAAAATTGTAGTACTTTAAAATTTTGATTCCGGGACACTGGCCTTGTGCAGTATAAACATAAACGCGCTTGATTTTAACTTTGACCATATCGGCATTAGTGTTCTCTTGCATTCCGAAGAGTGCACATCTAAACCCTCTTTTCTAAACGCGAATACTTAGAAATTAATACTTCAGATAATTTTTATTTATTTAAACAATTATTAGTACACGTGGGGAGCAATAAACTATAATTTAAACAATAGTACATTCGTTTAAACATTAACAATACGGATAAACGCGAGAAAATAAAAATAATTTTGATTTAAAATAGTAGTACTTTAAAATTTTGATTTCGGGACAGTGGCCTTGTGCACTATAAACATAAACGCGCTTGATTTTAACTTTGACTATTTCGGGATTAGTTTTCTTTTGTATTCCGACGAGTGCACATCTAAACCCTCTTTTCTAAACGCGAATACTTAGAAATTAATACTTCTGATAATTTTTAGTTTATTTAAACAATTATTAGTACACGTGAGGTGCAATAAACTATTATTTAAACAATAGTACATTCGTTTAAACATTAACAATACGGATAAACGCGAGAAAATAAAAATAATTTTGATTTAAAATAGTAGTACTTTAAAATTTTGATTTCGGGACAGTGGCCTTGTGCACTATAAACATAAACGCGCTTGATTTTAACTTTGACTATTTCGGGATTAGTTTTCTTTTGTATTCCGACGAGTGCACATCTAAACCCTCTTTTCTAAACGCGAATACTTAGAAATTAATACTTCTGATAATTTTTAGTTTATTTAAACAATTATTAGTACACGTGAGGTGCAATAAACTATTATTTAAACAATAGTACATTCGTTTAAACATTAACACTACATATAAACGCGAGAAAATAAAAATAATTTTGATTTAAAATTTCAGTACTTTAAAATTTTGATTTCGGGACAGTGGCCTTGTGCACTATAAACATAAACGCGCTTGATTTTTACTTTTACCAGTTCTTGATTAGTTTTCTTTTGTATTCCGACGAGTGCACATCTAAACCTACTTTTCTAAACGCGTAAACTTACAAATTAATACTTTTGGTTATTTTTTAAATAATTTAAGCAATTTTTAATACACGTGGGGAGCAATAAACTAATATTTAAACAATAATACATTCGATTAAGCATTAAAAAGACAGTAACGCGAGAGTAACTATAAATAATTTCTATTTAATGTTTCAGAAGTTTAAAATTTTGATCCTGGAACAATTGGGCTTGTGCAATATCGACATATTGGGACATTTATTGACTATGACAATTTGCAGTTCTCCTCCGAGGTTCAACATCGAAGGTTTTTCAGTTTGTTTTTGCTACAATTATCAACGAAAATTTTAAGTAAGTATATTTTCATATCAGACATTTGTTCAATAATTTATACAGTTTCTTTTTATAACAGTCATATTAAATATTTTGTTTGTATTTTTTTGTTTCAGAACTTCATTACAATTGCGCGCGTAGTAATGATGTAATCGAGTGTTTGTATCGCTAAAATAAAAATTATCGCGAAGTAGAAGCAGTGTTTGTTCGTTCGCGTTTCGCGATTTAATCATCAAATGTTTTTTCATCGACTGCGTGCAATGCAGTCGTTAGAGTCAGTATTTGTTCGCAAAATGTATTGCTTTTTTAACAGTCATACAGACTGTATTTATAAAAGATAATAGAATTTCGCGAATTAACTTCAGTGACCGTTCGTTAAAGAATAACTACCGCGTAATAGAGTCAGTGCATCATTGAAAAGGATTTCGACCAACTTCGATGTCAAACTATTTCATTTTCAATTACCTGCGAATCATCAATCACCCTCAACTTCGACCGAATTCGCGAACGAGTGTTTTGGAGCCATCGCAGAACTTCTTAAGTAGTGAGTGAATTTTTAAGTCCCTCCAATCACTCAATCATGTCGAGGACGAAAGGTCCGAATCGGCACGGGTGATTGGTTGTAATTAATTAGTAAAAGAGCATTGAGTGACCACGAGTAAATTTCTTCGGAGATTTACTCGTGAATGGTTTATTATTTTTTCATTTATTTATTAGATCAGGATAGGGTCTTCTTGTTCAAATGCGTTTATAATTATTTGATATATTGAATATTTTAATACATTTTTAAATATTTTACTCGCGCGGAAATAAGTAAAGAATCGACATTCATAAGTTCTAATAAAGAACGAGCAAGAAGACACTCGCGATGGATAGTCTCTGGATTACAAACGAAACTGTGGATGATTTTATTACAATAATTAAAATATTCGTTTGTAAGAAGGAACGTCCAAGGGTTTACTTTATATTTTTAAATAATTATTAATTAAATATTTAATCAATTTAATTTGATACAAGAAAAGTCTCGACAGAGTCATTAGTTTTGAAAGAGAAAAATCGAGTAGAATGATTGCTAAAAAACAAAGAGACGTAGTCCGTAAGCCTAGATGATAAATTAATTAATTTTTAGCTCAGGATTTTCAGCAATTAATATATTATTATCTAATTTCTAATTTTTTTATAATTAATATCCAATTTCTCCCACGCTGCGAAAAAGTATCTTTCGAAAGGATAATAAGTTTTCAGATGCGTTAGGGTTGTATTAGTGTTTTCTTTCATATCTTAGAATTTGAAATCAAATTTTGTCGTTACAGTTTTAGAGTGATAATCGATTAGGTTGAGGCACGAAGCAAACAAGAGGCTATATGTCGAAGACAACATGTGGCTCAAGAGGATAACTATTAGACTATTGAGTTATTTTCGAAGGTTCACTAGGAACTTTTGAGAATGGCTCTTAGTTTTACTATGTTAATATTTTAATTTTACCATGTTGTCACTCAAAATGCTCTTATGGTGATGGGTGTAGGGGTGTAAATTTAAAAAACTGAGACGAAATAACTTTCCGTAAATAATATTCCCACATTGCCACGGGTACGCGAATAGAATTATTTCATATTTTATGCCTTTTTAATATTAAACTTTTTTTTGAAACTTAATTGAATTTATGATTCTAATTTAATAAAATCAAATTTTACGTTAAAGTCGATTGATAAATTTTGCACATTTTTTCTTTTCTAAAGTTCAATTAAATTCATAATTTTATTTTAATAAAATCGAGTTCTATATTAAAATCATATATCTATAAGATGTAAAAATAATATAATATTTCTTTCAGAGAGAATAATATTCCTTTAGATCAGTTTTCAGAATATTTCATTTTTTATTTTAATTAATCTTTTATTTTTCTTAAGTTTAATTAAATTAAATTTCAGAATTTTATTGTTCGCATAATTAATATACATATATACATATTCTTTTTTCTTTTCTTATTTCTTTTCAGCTAGGGAGCCAGGTCGTGGGATCGCGAACACGTGAAGGAATGATTAATAAAGAAGATTATCTTAACATTTAAACAATATACGATACACGTAAAGTATAATTAATTAATATTTAAACAATAAGATATTCTTAGCAACGTTATAAAAATCATATACATGTATTGTCATTTACTATCGATTAATAGATATAATAATATTTCTTTCAGAGAGAATAATATTTATTTAAATTTATCGTTTATTTTTCTTAAGTTTAATCAAATTAAATTTAGCATTTTATCGTTCGTATAATTAATATACATGTATACTAATTCTTTTTTCTTTCCTTATTTCTTTTCAACTAGGTCCGGCTCGTGGGATCGCGAACACGTGAAGGAATAATTAATTAATATTTAAACAATAGGATATTCTTAGCAACGTTATAGAGAACATGTACATATATTATCATATATTATCGATTAATAAATATAATATTTCTTTCAGAGAGAATAATATTTATTTATATCTGTGTTCAGAATATTTAATTTCTTTTTAATTAATCTTTTATTTTTCTTAAGTTTAATCAAATTAAATTCAGCAATTTATCGTTCGTATAATTACTGTCATTTCTATTTTTTCTTATTTACTGTCATTAATTATCCTCTATATATATATCTCGTGTGGAACCCATGGGTGTGTGCATTTGTGTAGGTTACTGTCTCAGCATCTTATAGAGCTGCTTCACTTTTCTTCTCTTTCTGGGCCTCTCTTTTCTATTTCATATTTTCATTCTTATTTACTATTATTAATTATGATTTATAAGTCTCGGGTGGGACCCATTGGAGGGGCCCATGGGTGTGGGCCTCTGTGCGGGTTGCTGTCTCAGCATCTTATAGAGTTGCTTCTCTTTTCTTCTCTTTCTGGGGCTCTCTTTTCTATTTTATATTTTTCATTCATATTTACTATTATTAATTATGATTTATTAGTCTCGGGTGGGACCCATGGAATGGGGACATGGGTGTGGGCCTCTGTGCGGGTTGCTGTCTCAGCATCGTGTAGAGCTGCTTCTATTTTTTTATCTTTTTGTAGCTTTCTTTTCTATCTAATATTTTTCTTCTTTAATTATGTTTTTAATTATGTTATTAATATGTTATTTCTTTTCATTATGTCTTTTCAGATTTTTATTATGTTATTTCTTTTTAATTATGTTACTGATATATTATTTCTTTTCATTATGTCTTTTCAGATTTTTATTATGTTATTTCTTTTCATTATGTCTTTTCAGATTTTTATTATGTTATTTCTTTTTAATTATGTTTTTATGTTTTTAGGTTTGTTATTAATATATTCTTAATAATTTTAATTTATAAGCTTTAGGTAGGACCCGTGAGAAGAAGCGGACTGTTGCTTCAACAGCGTGCAGACTTACTTCTATTTTCTTATCTTTCAGCAGCTCTCTTTTATTACTCATATTTTTCTTCTTTAATTATGTTATTAATATGTTATTTCTTTTTATTATGTCTTTTCAGAATTTAATTATGTTATTTCCTTTTAATTATGTTTCTTTAATATTTATTTATGTTATTTCTTTTTAATTATGTTTTTATGTTTTTTTATTATGATTCTAATTATGTTATTAATATATTGTTATTAATTATGATTAATGTTTTAGGTGGTACCATGCGATGATGCGGGCTGCAGTTTCAGTATCGTGCAGAGATGCTTCTATTTTCATTTCCTTCTCCAGCTCTCTTATCTATTTATATATATATATATATTTTTTTTCTATTTATAATCTGTATATATATTGTGTTTTATTTTATATATTTTTTTGTTCTTTTATTTTCTCTTTATCTTTTTCTTTTACAGTATAGATCATCGAGGGGTAGTTTCATCTGCGGCCGGATGACACATCCCATGGCAGGATTCATCATCGATTTTTACACGCGAATACGGGCAGGATAGGAGAACACTTGCACGTGTGTCGGCAAGCACAGGCGTGGGTGTTCGCGGGCGCGATTAAACTTCGTTTGATTGTTCGTATCGAAAACGCGAATTTAGAGTAGAGTCACCGTTTTTCTAATACTCACGTGAATGAACGCGGGCGCGACTTAAAAGTCCTACCGGGGACTTCGTTTAAATTTGCTCGAATATTCGATTAGATTACCTCGCGAACGCGTTTTTTTAGAGTAGAGTCACCGTTTTCCGAACACTTGCGTGGGTGTCCGGGCGCGATTAAAAGTCCTATCATGGACTTCGTTTTAGTGTTGAAATTCGGGGTGCGCGAACGGTTTACCTTGTAGTGCTGTACATAGTTGGCTGATATTATGATAATCCTAATGTTTGGTAGCGGGGCGGAAATCCCGACAAATATCATGGAAAGTCTAAATACCGGTTAACATATGTCACTTTGGATTTCAACTTAGAGTCACCGATATTCTAACACTCACGTGAGTGTTCGCGTGCGCGATTAAAAGTCCTACCGGGGACTTCGTTTTGTTTGCTCGAATATTCGATTAGTTTATTTAGAGTAAAGTCACCGTTTTCCGAACACATGCGTGGGTGTCCGGGCGCGATTAAAAGTCCTATCATGGACTTCGTTTTAATGTTGAAATTCGGAGTGTGCTTCGGATTTCAATTTCGAGTCACCGTTATTCTAACACTCACGTTAGTGTTCGCTTGCGCGATTGAAAGTCCTACCGGGGACTTCGTTTTATTTCTTCGATATATCGATTAGATTACTTCGCGAATTTGGATAGAACAATAGAATCTACGTAATTATAACACACGTGAGTATCGCGAACGCGATTAATGCGCTTTGATTGTTCGAAATTCGGAAGCACGAATTTAGATGTGCTTAATAATCCGTTATGCTCGAGGCGAGGGTGTTGAACGGTAAAGCTCTCTGTAAGTGGGGTCCCTGTAGCTGAGGCTATATACCTCCTGTTAGCTAAGTCGCCCTAAATATCCGAAGCGGAAGGCATAAGGGATCGGTATCGCGGAACGCGGATTTTAGAGTAAAGTAGAGTCACCGTTAGCTCGTGGGTCTCCACATGCAGCAACCTCCACGTGGTGAGACCTGGGTCGTTAATACTTGCAAAGTTTAATTATAAATCTTATAATGCAAGTATTATCGAGCGAATGGCTGCATATTGTATTACTTTTCCATAATTTTTTTAATCTAATTCCAACTAAACATTAACATATTTCCATCTTATATAGCTAATAATACTTCGAAAGAAGAAATATCACAGAATTTATTGTACAATAATTTCTTAGACAAACTAAAAGGAAATTTTTCTATCACACTTTTTTGTCCGCTGTTATTTCTATTTATTCTTATTCACTCTCACTAATTATCCTTTATATATCTCGGGTGGGACCCATGGGAGGGGCCTGTGGGCGAGGGCTTCTGTGCGGGTTGCTGTCACAGCATCATATAAAACTGTTTCTCTTGCCTTATCTTTTTTGGGGTCTCTATTCTTCTCTTTCTGGGGCTATCTTTTCTTACTCCGGTTCTCGTTTCTATCTCATATTTTTCCTTTTGAATTATGTTTTCAATTATGTTATCATTATGTTATTTCCTTTTAATCATGTATTCTTAATATTTATTTATGTTGTTTCTTTCTAATTATGTATTTAATTGTGTGTCTAATTATGTGTTTAATTATGTGTTTATGTTTCTAATTATGTTTTAATTATGTTCTTAATTATGTTTTTAATATATTCTTATTAATTATGATTTATAGGTCTTAGGTAGGATCCATGGAATGGTGCTGAGCTGCACTTTTATTGTTTCTTTCTCTAGCTTTCTTATTTATTTATATATGTTCATTTTCTATATTATTTACTTATTATTATATTTATTTTCTATTTATAATCTATGTGTATATTATGTTTTATTTTATATATTTTTTTGCTTTCTCTTATTTTTTTCAGGATAGATCATCGAGGGATAGGTTCATCTGCGGCCGCATGATACATCGCTTGGCAGGATTCATCATCGATTTTTACGCGCGAATACGGGAAGGATAGGAAGAACACTGGCGCGCGTGTCGGCGGGCACAGGCGTGGGTGTTCTCGGGCGCGACTATATTACGTTTGATTGTTCGAATCGAAAACGCGAATTGTAGAGTAGAATCTCCGTTTTTCTAACACTCGCGTGGGTGTTCGGGCGCGATTAAAGGTCCTACCGTGGACTTCGTTTGATTTCTTCAAAATTTCGATGGGAGTACTGCGCGAATTTCGGCTTAATAGTAGAATCTACGTAATTATAACACACACGTGAGTGTCGCGACGCGATTAGTATTTCTAAGGAGTGCGCTTTGTTTGTTCGAAATTCGGAAAGCACGAATTCGAATGTGCTTAATAATTCGTTATGTCTGAAGCGGACGGTGCAAAAGGTGGAGCTATCTGTAAGAGGTGTGTAGTAGCTGAGCTACGCATACCCTGTTAGTTAAGAAGCCAGTGCATTGAAGCGGAAAGGTATTGCGGATCGGTATCGCGGAACGCGGATTTTAGAGTAGAGTCACCGTTAGCTCGTGGGTCTCCACATGCAGCAACCTCCACGTGGTGAGACCTGGGTCGATAATACTTGGAAAGACTAATTGTAAATTTTTAAATGCAAGTATTACCGAGCGAATGGCTGCTTAAATAAATTTTGATTTTGTATATGTATAAGTTTAACTGTAAACAAGAAATAAAAAATTTAACAACTACTTACATTAGCGTATCATTAATAAACCCTTGTCAATCAATCTGTCTACAGGTAAGTATAATAATCTATACTATTATTTTTACTACATACTACAATTTTTCAAAAATCTGGCACTAATTCAATTCTTAGATAACGCGTGACAAGGGTATTTAATTTATAATGCACCAATGCAATAGGTATATAGTGGAGACAATGTTTTCTTATTGAGCTTATAGTTCATATTTTGTCCATACCTGTCGCTGAAGTCACATACGCTACGGGCGAAAGATGGTGAACAGCCTTAATTATAGATAAAAGTCGTTTTGTACGTACCTAACCTATTTTATCTTGATAGTAGATTAATACAATAAGAAATAGTAATTTGTCGTTCATACTTTCTTTCTGGATAACTTTTTCAATCAATCGTGAAATTAAAAGGAAACTTAATTTTCTATAAAAATATTGAAAATGTTTATATGTATTTCATTTTACTTTTCTAATTCTTACCTTTGCAAAACTCTTATGCAAGTTCTTCTATCATTTGTTACATCATATTCTCCTAACCTAAAATCAGATAATTTCTCGATATAATTTTTACGTGTAACGATTAAAATTTTGTAACGTCTTTACACATTTATATACCATTCTATGTTTACAGTAACTAACAAAATTTTCTAAATTAATTGTTATAAATGACGTTTCTATAAGTACTATTAACAAAATCTTATCTCAGAAATTTCCCAACTCTTAACTTATCGACAATAAAATTAATTTTACTAAAAACTGTATATGTTGTTTCTAGGAATATAATTTAGATGGTGCCACGAACAATTTCTCGTGCGATTTTATCATCGCGAATTATTAAAGGAAAAAAATGAGAAACATTATATTATAAAAAAGTATCCTAAAAGAAAAGAACTAATATCAAAACAGGGAAAAAATTAACAATACGATAAATAATTCGAAAGTTTCTTTACAAAGTAAATAACAAATTATTCTTGATCTTTCTAAAGAATTAACTTTACCATAGCACATAACTAATCAATTGTTCGTTTAGTCGTTTGTTCCACGCCCATTTCAATTTTCAAAGAATCTTTCAATTATATTAAAAAAATATATATGCATAATTGCATATATATATGTATGTATATATATATATATATATATATAAATATGTGTACATGAATAATTTAGAAAATTTAAGAAAAATGATTGAAACGGATGAAAATCGGAGGAAATTGGAATATTTTATAAAAAATTAACCATAATTGTCTCTCATAGATGAAAAGAACTAGTATAGTGGCAATATGTGGTGGCGCCTAAAATTATGTGTGAATTTAGTATATATAATATATATAGTTATATATACATCGTATACACATATATACATACTTCAACGATCTCAAGCTAAAGTTGCGTTTTCTTTCAAGTTGCACGCGTGTGTTCCTTGGAACTTGCGGGAGCATTATGTTATACGTGCCTAAATAACGTTTTTGGTAATGTTACTGCAGTATTACGACTGTATTAAAAAAGTTATGTGCAGTGTCGTGTTGTGATGTACCGATGTGCCGATAAAACAATCGATCTTTGTAAATGTTTTACGGTAAGTTTTGCGAAAATAACGTGTGGACGCGCGTGTTAATTGATCAGAAGAGAATACGATTGAGAGACTGCAACATACTTAATAAAATTCGTCATCGATTGTCATGTAAAACGTGTGGGCGACGATAAAAGAGTTATCCTAATGGTCGTTATGCTTGTCTTTTACGTGTACGAATTAAAAACGAATTTATTATATTCCAAATGGTAAAGTTATAAATTATTATCCGTGCGTGTGCGATCCATATACAAATTTCGTCCCACATAGGTAGATCTCAGCTTCGTTTTTATTTTACTTTTATACTCCAAAGATTTTTTTTTATGTTTTCTTTTTTACTCTCTCTCTCTCTCTCTCTCTCTCTCTCTTTCTCTCTCTCTCTCTCTCTCTCTCTCTCTCTCTCTCTCTCTCTCCTTTTATCATCGTCTTCAAATATTCATCAATTTCATTCATAATATAACAATTAATTATTAATCTTGCTTTTATTTATATATCTTTTCACGAGTAGTATTAAATTTTTATTTTGAACCTTTTTTTTTTTTTTTTTATCTACTCGAACGTTATGTAGCTATTCTTCAGAGGTTATGTATTTATATATTGCAATTTGTTTCTCTAATAAAAAGCTATAATAGTAATTAATAAATTTATGGACAAATTAAATTGTATATAATAAAATGCATAATAACTATTAACAATATATTAGAAAAGTAAATCCGGTAGAGTAATTAGTTATCTGAGAATGATGTGATAGTTACTTGTATTATTGTTAAACTACTAAAAAAAAGTCTTGAATTTTCTAATATTATACAGTATATGGAATCCAGGTGGCAGGTGCCTAGAAAGCAGCTGGTAAGATGGGAAAGTTGTTGTCAAAAATTTTTGGCAACAAGGAGATGCGAATTCTCATGTTGGGATTAGATGCTGCAGGAAAAACTAGTATCCTTTGTACATTTATTAATTCATATTTCATTAGTCAGTACTTCCTGATGGAATACTATCTGACAGATCTATCATGTATTTCATTTCCTTGATTATTTATGTCAGCAATATTGTATAAACTTAAATTAGGACAGTCTGTGACAACTATACCGACTGTAGGATTTAATGTAGAAACTGTTACCTATAAAAATGTTAAATTTAATGTCTGGGTAAGTTTGTACTAAAACAACATTTATCATTAATAATGGATAAGAATGTGAAGCATTTGCAATTAGAATTGATTATCACCTTGTGTGTTATTTTAGGACGTAGGTGGACAGGATAAAATACGTCCATTATGGCGTCATTATTACACAGGAACACAAGGTCTTATTTTTGTAGTAGATTGTGCAGACAGAGATAGAATTGACGAAGCACGTCAAGAACTCCATCGGATTATAAATGATAGAGAAATGCGTGATGCTATTATTTTAATTTTTGCTAACAAACAAGATCTTCCTGATGGTAAGTTATACTGCAAATAAAAAAGTAATCATTTAATTTATTGTAATGCTCATAATTCTTATCATACAAATTATTATTATTCCTTGTAGTATATAGTTCATACATGAGAAAACAATTGCGCATTGATTTAGTTTAAGAATTATTTATTTTCATATAGCGATGAAACCCCATGAGATTCAAGAAAAGTTGGGGTTAACTAGGATACGGGACAGAAATTGGTATGTTCAACCATCATGTGCTACAACCGGAGATGGGCTTTATGAAGGCCTTACATGGTTGACTAGTAACCACAAATTATGAGCAAATATTTATTTTTGATCAATTGGCTAAATATGGAAAATATACACCTGTATTTTTATTTTAATTTATCATACGGAGGCTCTGTAAGGCACAATTGACATTGATCGAGTCAATGGGATGATTTCGATAAAGAAAAGATACTGCAATTCAGAAATGCTCCTTACATACTGTGGTGTGTGTTCCAATAATATTGATAAATAAGAGCATAGTAATATATCATGAAGCCAACTAAGAGAAATTGTAACCATTATTATTATTATTATTATTATTATTATTAATTAGCTGTCCATTGCCACCCATAAAATGTAATTAAAACATTATCGAATAGAATTATATACTTTCAGACTGCATTTTCTTATAATTTAAACACTTTTAGAAGCATACATATTTATAAAAAAAATGTGCTGTAACGATTACAAAAATATTTTAACATTCACAACTTTAGCTGTGGTATTAAGGAAATTGTACATCCTTACAGATTGACATGCCTTCTTCTGACTGTATATTATTACAATGTTTTAATGTGGTCATATACTATAACAGTACATTGATACACTATGTAATGTATAATCTAAATGATAATTCACTTTTTCTACAACAGGATATTCACAAAATTCATCCAGTCCATGTAGTCTTCCAGTTCTAGTGAAGTACGTGAAAGTGTAAGTCCAATTGCATAATATTTCCCTGTCTTACTTTATTTTTTTATATTATTAGCAATTCATACACTTTCATACTTCACTTTAATTGAAATTCATTAATATCTTATACAAAATGGACATGTTCTTTCGCACAAACTATAAGGGGCAAAATATCGTATGACTTGCAGTTATACACATTGATACTATCAGTTAAAGGAACATGTTATTATATAACAACATTCACACATTGCCAACATTTTTACTATATGCAAAAATTATTATCATTAAATAAACAGTTAGAATTAGGTTGCCATATTTCTGACACAAATTGTAAGTTCTATGAAAAATGTATCTTGCGAATCCTTCATTACTTTTTTATAATTAGTAGGATAAGAACTGAAACATGAATTAATATTCACAACTGTTTAATTAAATTATAAATTCCAGTTTTTATATTATTAAAAAGAAAGAGAAAAGAAATACAAGTTAACATTATATATTAATAATCACAATTATAAGTCTATAAAAACTGTTCCTTTAATAATTCATATTAGGCGACTTTCATAAAATCTCAAGTTGAAAAACAAAGGAACACTCTGTGCAAAAATATGATCTAGATTTAGAGAAGGATAATAAAAATCGGGCTTTGGAATAACATGGTACTTTCTTTACCGATATGCAATGATCCTAATGAAGGCTCTATGGCTATATTATTGATACCAATTCATAACTCATTTCATATTGCAATGGATCGACTAATAAAAATTTTCTTTGATTTTTAAGTACAAAGCTTTTTATTAAATTTTCTTGTTTCACTACCCATTACATAGTTTAGAATTTATACAAAATTAAACTTAATCAATGCATTCCAATATCTCTTCAGTTAATCTACACAAAAATCCATACAATTTAACTATCATATAAAATCGTATATTTCAGATATTAATGCTGAAGAGAAAGTGATATAGAATTCTATGTTATTCCACAAGAAGTCATACTTTTTTATATGCTCCATTGTATATAAAACCATAAGTATTATACGGGATTGATAAAAAAATATAAGCATAAATAATATCATTAAAGTCATGATAAAATAAAGAATGTGCACACTACTTATCTATCTCACTTATATTGTGTCATATTTCATATCGACATTTTTAAAAAATTATGAAACTTATGTACAATCTAATCGTTAGTATACAATATAATTTTAAACGTTTAATGTTATTTCAAAAGTTTCTTATTGATTCATATGTGCACAATCATGTATCTGTTTATTTTCAATGTAAAACCTGACTCTTATTAATGTCATGCAATTTTGCATATTTATTCCTATTATTATAATAAAGGAAATATGAACAAAATTGAAAGACATTGATATATAACCATAGAGTACTTGTATTAATAACAAGCCAAAGCCTGAGCACTCTATAACAAATTTATAGCACTTTTTTCAATATTACATTTTATTGTGCATATAATGACTATTTAACTAATAGCAATACAATAATAGGTTTTGCCGAGAACGGAGTAATAAAATCACTTATGTACAAAATATAGACTTGATTCTCATACTTGTTGATTACTTATAAATTGATATTACTATGCAAAAATATTTTCCTGCCGCCCGATGTAAAATTATCATATGCGCAGATCTATACAGGAAATAGATCAGTGCTGAAAATAAGTTATTAATAAAATTGCTTATATTATATGCCCTTCATTTCCTTTTTCCAATTTTGTTTTTCAATTTTGCGCGACAGCAGATTATATATTTATAATAGTATCATGTTTAATGACATGCAAGTTAAAATTGACTGGTATCAATTTTGATTGATGCAGATGTCACATCAAATAATTATATGAACATACACACATCTTTGTAAAAAATATTTTGCTTTTCTATTAATAGAATTAACAAGATATGTATAAACATTATGTCAAACTTGGGGGCCACATGTTATTAAGTGCTAAATCATGAAGACATTGGAAAATAAGCTGTATTAGTTTACTCCATATTATCTGCACTAACAGCCAAAAATTCCTTTGCATCAAAAAATAAGAAATTACGACACAAAAAGTAAAAAAATAAAAAACCTGGCTTTTGCCTTTAATAGACTAAAAATTATGTCATATATTTATATATTTTTGCTATTAAATATTATTAATTTAAAAAAAAAAAAGAAAAAAAAAAAAGAATCTTGATCGGTAGACATTGGAATTGTATTCAATCTCTTTTGCAGTCTTTCATAAAAATACAGAAAATAATGTAATAACATATGTGACTTTTAAAATAATACAAATATTTAAAAACTTGATAGAGATAGTAAAGGTGCAATTGGATTTTCCCGGTTTTTAGTGTATGTAAAACACTATTATAGCACAATCCATATATACTTCTACAATAAACATATTAGTTATATGGAAATTTTTATAAAATGGAAGTTAAAGTAATTTAAAAACTATACATGTTTATGTACATTATTATAATTTGTATAATAAAGATTTCTTTAAATTCCTGAATTCAATGCTTAAAGCATATTTGAAATAATAAATTCTATTTTTTTTTTCTTTTTTCACAAAGGGAAATATATAAAAGGACACTATAACATAACACAAACATATATTTATATGATTCCTTTTAAAATGATTCATTTATCTTATAATTATAACAATTATGCCTGTAGTAACAAATGCTTGTCATTAATTCATTAATAATTCATTAAATTATTTCAAATATTAATCAAATTAGCAAGATTATTATGATTATCTAGTCGCAAGAATCATACAAAATACATGATTTTGCATATATGTATCTTATATATCTGTACAACACTGTTACCTTAATTTATTATATAGTATAATTAAACTTTATATTTGAGAAAAAGTAACCCACATATTTTTTCCTATGAATTCACATGTCTTTTTTGAGATTCACATTATAGTCATTAAGATTCTGCAACTGTTAATGATAAATTCGGATTATGCACTTATACGTGTGCATATATGATATCAGTGGAGTATCCAAAGATCTATTTCAGTTCAATGTTTAATTTTTCGGGTCTTAATATTTTTTTGTAGTTAAATAAAAAGCTCCCATTATTTTATATTATAATTACAATGCATTTATCATTTTGTTAGCGTAATACCTTATATAAATAATATTATGTTAAATATTTGTTTTTTGTATTACAGAGATTCATATTAGTCTATTTACTTAAATGATTAATAACAACAAAAAAATAAAAATAATAAAAAACGCCTTCTCATTCAGATCTAAACAAACAGAATCATCTTAAACATTAATGTTGGAATAATAAAAACTATTCTACACATTTATATACTAAAAAAGTGCCTTTAGTTAATCAAATTTACTGTAAAAATAATTATGCGTTAAATGTATTCATCAAATTCATAGTGAAGTAAAACATTTTAAGATTTAATATATCGTATTTTCGAGAATAATCTTTCTTAGTAATTACTAAAGATATTTTATATATATATATATATATATATATATATATATATATATATAAAATCTATATATATGTATGTATATATAGATGATATTATACCTTTTTTAAATAATCTCTATTTCAACAAAATCTTGCGCCGTACTATAATGTATTATTTGATGCTATCTACAAGGTCTTTGTTCATTATCTACACTGGCAATTAAGCGCTGACGTGTTTTTTTGTTATTTTGACAGGCTGAAGAAATCAATCCTATTAAATGTTTTACTGAGTATTCCTAAAAATAAGACAATTATATGAATATAAAATAATAACATTTACAAAATAAATGCTTTGAACTACCTTATGCTCTTTGATCCATTCTTCCAAACTATTTTCTGGATAATAATAAGCTTTAATATACGATTCTACATAATTTTTATGTGGCATTGGTTTTAAAGTTGATGATAATTCTTCAAACTTTGATTTTAATTGCGTAAAATCAAGTTGCATTAACGCTCTTCCTCCATTCGTGCACTTTTTTGCACTGGAGAAGCTATAAGAAAAAACATTATTATGTAATGTAGTTTACTGAATAATATGAAATAATATTATACATATTTATAATTTATTTATATGTTTATCATTTAATTTACCACATCAGAAAACATAAAATGGCACATACATATATGTATATATATATATATATATATATATTGTACATACCCTTCTACCAAAGTATGCGTAATTAAATGTGCAACATTTTCCCATATAGAAGCATGAACTTCATCAGACAGAGGAATAAAGTTTGCGATGTTATTTAATTTTTTATTTAATATATTTATCTCCTAGACCAAATATAAATAAAAATAAGTAAAAGGTATAAGTTGGAATGCCAATGTTATGATACATGGATACTTTATGATATTGCAATGAATGTACCTCCAATAAAGTGTCAATATAATTACTATGCTGAGACATGACATCTGTTACTTCCCAATTGACTTTATTCATTAAATTTAAAATATTGGCAATATCAAATGCTTGGGATACTACTGCCATATAAACAGGTTTTCTTAAATCAGTAGTACATACAATTGTATGTGCATAAAAATGATGTAAAAATCCTCTTTGTGGACTACTCCCAAGGAGATGCTCTAAATAAGGTTTTAGGTTTTCATACTGTTGTCCTAAAAATATTAATGATTCAACAGCTACAATACGTTCAGTTAATCCATAAAGGTTTTCAGGTTGTGTCAAAGTTACGCTAGAAGACAAATGTGGCTGCCTCACTTTATTATTACAATTAGAATTTGTATTATCATCTGTATCATTTTCATTAATTATTAAGTTGTCTTTTATGCGATTAAGTAATAATTTCAAGCGTGGACTATACATAGATTCACTGTTTATTTGCTGAAAGAATAGTAAGATACATGTTTATTATCAAATTATTGTATTAAACGATAAAAAAATAGATTATAAAATTGGATAAAATATACTCACAAGATCAGCAGTGAAAAATAAATGCACTGTGTAGAAATAAATTTCAAAAAATTGGATCATACTTTGTATAACTGCAACTGCAATTGATCTTAAAAGCCTTGACGTTTGCAAATATTTTCCACACACTCTCAAAATGGTTAAAGTTGTATTTGTGACCATTGGTCCACTGTGTTTATGTTTATACTTCTTTTTATTTACTTTGGTATGTTCTGATTCATCAACATATTCGCGTTTTAATTCATCATCATCAGAATCATCAGAAAAATCCTAAACAATTGTATAACTATCATAATATTCCAGTGAAATATTAATTAAAAAATATTCCCTAATTTCACAGACCTCATTATGAGCTAAAATATCTTCTTCCATAGTGTCATCGAGTCCAACAGTAAAAGGTGATGTACCATATTCTAGATACTTTTGTAACAACAATTCTATGCCTACAGGAGCTTCAATTTCACTCGTGATAGAAGTGTCCAAACCATTGCATACTTTAGATTTGTTTAATATAGGTTTTAAACTTTTGAATTCTTGCAATTCAGTTGCAACAAAATCTGGTTTCACAGGACACAATTCCCATCCATCATATTCAAGAAATATTCGAAGTTCATCCAAACGAGATATATTATAATGTGAAAGATATAATAGAGATTGTTTTTTCATAGATTCTTGCAACCTTCCAAATTTATAACCGGACAATTCTCCGAGTTCCATTAAACTATAACAAGGACAATTTTTATAAGGTATCATGTACCTTAAAAAAGTTATTATACATATAAAAAATAAATATCTAATTACCGATTAACTATTCCTAAGACATGTACAAACTGTTCGAATTTAATATATACCAAGTCAGCATTTGATAAATACATTGATATTTGTGCTTCTACTTCTGACCACATTCGCATAATACTATTTTCTAACTTATGCTTGACATATTGATTACTAAACATTTTTTCAAAATCTTTTTCATCTGAATTACTTTTTTTACTATCTTCATGTTTATTATGCCAACAAATAACTCTGCAATAGGAGATCAGTATGTTCCATAGTGACGTACAAAGTTCTATTAAGCAAGCAACACATCTATCTTTTGGTACAGATTGACATAGTTGTATATAATGTCTCTGTGTATCCTTTTCAGTGTATGAACGAATAACACCAGATGCTGTATTATGAATGGCAGCAGTAAAATGCAAATTCATTTGATCCACTGCTGTCTGTGTCTTTCCTAATAACATATAAGCTTCTTGTATAGAAGTATATACAATATTATCAAAGTCCGTACACATTTTAGAAAGAGTATCATCTAAAGTCCTTTCAGTTTGTTCCAAAATGTCTTGTAATTTTCCATTTAAAGCAGCAATGCATTTGAAGTGTTTGTATGTCTGGGCATCTCTTCGACATTTTAAAAGTAGGGAAATTGCGTCCGGATAATTTTTTTTACTCAAAAGTTCTTTGAGCTGATCTCCCATACGTTGCTAAAATAAACATAACCTAAAGCTGGTATACATTCTACAAATATATATATATATATATACATTTTTTTTTTTTTTAAATTCATCAACATCGATATAAGGACATACTTACAAGACCTTTTATAGTATCTACATTTTTTAATAATTTTTCGATGACTTGACGTTTCTTATAATTCGCTAATATTCCCAAAATAGCTTTTGTAAACTGTTCCTTAGCTACTTTCAGATCCTTTCTTCCCATTCTACATATTGCTAACATATTCTGAAGTTGGTCTTGTATAACTAAAATATTATCAAATTCTTCTTCACACGCACTTTGTTTTTGCAGAATTAATTGCAGTAATTTTTTGGACACAATTTGATGCTGTTGTTTAAGCTTCTTGTAACGTTTTTCTATATCCTTTGATTGGAATATTCTTGGTTGCTTTTCTAATTCATGTCTACTAGGATCAAAGTCTTCATCTTTCCTAAAATAAATATTTTCTATAGATTCCAATATCTCTTGATCAGGAACATGTTCACTTTCAATGGACTGTCCAGCTTCAGATTGTAAATCTTCATATTTCTGTAGTGGCGTTCCTAAGAAATCCTGATTTAAACCCATATAAGGAACTTTGGTTGTGTTCTATGAAAATGAATAAAAGTGATCAATCTATTAATAGATATTATAATATTATTAAAACCATATGTAAATGTAACCATCGAATATACAATTAACCTTAAATACTTATACTAAAAGTATCGAATAAAATTCAAATAAATCAAATTTTATTAAGACATTATCTTATTATTGTCTAGATAAATTGAAATGATACCTGCTTATTAATAAAACTCAAGAATTTGTATTTTAAATCTTCCATGATGAAAACTTTTCATAGCAAAATGACAGATCCGTGTGTTTACTTGACAAACCATCGATGCATGTTTTAACTTGTTTCGCTTATTGTCAACGTAGACAACAGTGCTCTTCAGAAATGAATTATGAATCACATTTTAAAAATAATCTCATAATTATATTATAAACTTAGTCTATTAACGAACACACATTGCATCTTGTGATCACATAATACATTCCGTTTGAATATACTATGTAATTCTAATCAAAGAACAATTCTATTCTTTTACATTTGACATTGGGTATTTTCCAAACGTAAACACGCGAGCAATAATTGGCTAGCAAAATCTTTCTTCTTCGTAAATAACGTTACTCAATTATCGAACATATATACAAAGAAGTTCACGTACGCTTTTAGCCCAAAAATACAAATTACACAAAGATCACCATATTTTCTCGTTGATTATATTTATCTAAGTAACGTTAACATTTATTTATTCTAATAAATATGGTGCTTTTAATTATGCGTAATATAAGGTAAAAGAGAAAATTTGATACGTACATTAGCTAGAGTAATAAAGATGGCAGTTCTATCGCATTCGTGATCCTCCGTCGATAATATCTATCGCGATAATTTTCATCAACAACCATATCTCGATGTTTATAAATTGTCAGTTATATACGTTCAATATTTAATAATTCTAATATCATCTCTATTGTGTATAATATTGAAATATTACAAATTATCTTAGTCATCGTTATTTCTCGAGATATGACAGAAAGTAATACGATATTAAAGAAAAACACTTAGCTTGATACAATATGCTCATTGAGAAAATATCCTATCCAGAAATATCGTCGCAATCGAAGGATCAACATTTGTGCATTAAATTATAATCGGACAAACGTGATCGGAGAAATTAAATTGGTGGAAAAGTACACCTCGCTGAGCGTGGGATTAAAAAGTAAACGAATAAAAGAAAGTTAGAGAAAAAGGTTCGATGATGGAGAAAGGGATATAAAAGAGGGGAATGCGATAGGAGGGAATTGGGATTTGGTAGAGAAGGTCCCATGGGATACACGTAGAGGAAAATAACAAGGTGTAGGAAGGGTAAAGGTAAATGAAAGGGAAGGGAAGGGAGAGATAGAGAAGAAGGGAAAGAGAAGAAATGGCGTGGCAGGGATACGAAATCGATGTTGGGTTGGAAGTGAACGACTAGGCGCAGCAGCGGTGCGTGGGTGTACCGGGGTAATCCTTCGATACCGAGATTGTTGATTGGTCGAGTTGCTTGTAAGCTGCGCCACGATTGGTCGAAGACCCGCCATTGAATTTTCCCACCCTAAGAAGATGCGATATTTGACGTGCGATATGCGCCTCATCCCTTTCCGTGTCCGACGCAGGTGCGTCCATGCTAACCGTGTATCCTGTGTCACGCATCCCGACCCTTGACCAGACATTACGCCAAAAAGGAAGGAGAAAGATGGAAGGTGCTTGGAGAGATAGAGACGAAAGGTCGAAAGGTTGGAGGGAGAGAGAAGGTGGAGTGTACTGAAGGAGGAGGAGACAGATATATATATATATATGCACATAGTTTTATGTATATATACATATACATATAACTAGGATAGAATCGCAATCCAGAAGCAGCCAACCGACCGTTCTCAGTCGATCGTTGACAGCTGCGAGCGTCGCGCGACGAGCTCCAAGAGATACGACGACGTGTCGATAAAAGAAAAACAAGTCGGTATAGTGTTCGCGTTAACGATCGACGGCTTATAATCTATAATCCAATTAAGAAAACTTCGTAGATACGTAATCGAGGAGGAGGAGGAGTGAGGGAGGAAGTGGTGGAGTAAGTGGTGAAATAAAAAAATAAGAAAGAAAAGAGGAGGAACATAATTCTGTCAAGTGTGCCAACCCAGTAAGGTGGCGAAGCCATATTTGAAGGACCAGATTTAAACGTTGGACCTTCTGTCATTATATCTATTTGTTTAATAACATATCCTATCGAAAATGCCAAGCAGAGCTTCGCTCACGAGTTTGACCGCCCTCGGTCTCGGCCTCGCCCTGACGGTCTTTCCCTGTACCATTGTGGCGATCGATTTGAGCCGCTTTTATGGACATTTCAATTCGAAAAGTTCAGGTGAGAGTTTTCGCGGTTTAAAAAAATTCCCGCTCTTTTTTTGCGTTTTTTTCTCCCCTTTTTTTTATTATATCACCCTCGACAACAACAAAAAAAAATATTCATATATATATATATATATATATATCGTTCAAATCTCTTTCCATATGTGAAATTTTTATCGAAATTAAATCATTACGGGATATCGCGCTTAACATAGAAATTTTCGAAACGTTTCTTTTTCAGACGACGCTTGTCATCCCTATGAACCATTTAAATGTCCTGGCGATGGTGCTTGCATCTCGATACAATATTTGTGCGACGGTGCGCCTGATTGTCGAAATGGTTACGACGAAGATACCAGACTCTGCACGGCAGGTAAGTAGTCTTATTTAATTCCTTATTTTTCGTCACTTCAATACGTTCAACTAGCTTTAAATCCCAAGATCGATCGTTCTCGTCGTAATTTTACGAGAGGGAGCGCCTTTTATACTTAAATACGTACGTATGTCCATACGTGGATGGATATATTATACATATACGTATTACATACATATATTGTACATGTAACGTATGCTTTCTTTCCCAACAAGTAAATTCTCTTCTCTTTTCTAATCGCGCAAGTCGATTTTGTAAATTCAAGAATGGCGATCGATCGTCATTTTCTATTTATCTCTCTCTCTCTCTCTCTTTTTTTCTCTCTCTCCTTTTCTTCCTTCCTCTTGCTATTTAAATTTCAAACGAATCGAGCAGCCGGCCAAAAATCGACCCTTGTTTGTCGCCGTCATTGTTACTCTTTAATAATCAAACGACGACGTTTCATCGCTAACAAGGCTACGCTACATTGCTCCTAACGACCGATCGAGCTCGAGAATAAGTGGATAAGTATTCTCTGGTTCGCTCGTACTTGCGACTCCGGTCTTCACGTCCTTCGTTAAATCTTCTTCACTCTCGATCATTCTTGTATGCAATTTAAAAGGAAGACGGGGGAAAAAAGAAGAAAAAAAAGAACTAAATAGCATTGATTGAAATAAAATGATGAAAAAATGATACATCAAAATTTTCATGAAATAATAATGACAAAATATTAATTATTATTATTAATTGCAAGCAATGTTAAAATATCCACAAGAATTTATTATCGTTGATAACGTTTCACGATCGATTAAGCACAATCACCTGAGATAATCCTAGAAAAGGATTGCCGCGGGAGCTAGCAAAAGCTTCCGGCACCGAACTTTGCTATGCGTTTATTATTATTCGTTAAGGGACACATAAGCGTTTGTTCTTGAACTCGATCGATCGGGTTGCTCGTGTTAGGAGCAATGTTACTCTTCGGTCATATTATCTTCGATAAAATATATCTCTTATTCATCTGTTGACCACTATTCATCAAGATAAATAAATAAATAAAAAAGAAAAAAAAAGAAAAGTAGACGAGAACCAAAGGAACACACTCGCAACGATATTTCGTTTATACGAACTTTAAAAAATTGTGGAGGCGCGAAATCACAACGAATAAGTTCTTCAAATTCGTTCTATAAACTTTTTCTAGCTAAACGACCACCTGTAGAAGAGACCGCCAGTTTTCTTCAGTCATTACTGGCGAGTCACGGACCGAATTATCTCGAGAAGTTGTTCGGTAACAGAGCTCGAGACACCCTTAAACCACTCGGTGGTGTCGATAAAGTTGCCATAGCATTGTCTGGTAAATACAATATACAATTTTTTCGATGATAATCAAAATTATTAACTGACATATAATGTAACAATATTTTTGTTTCCTTATGTTTGTTTTCTTTTTTTTTTTTTTTCTTTTTCTTATAGAATCACAAACGATTGAAGATTTCGGTGCAGCACTTCACCTGATGCGGTCAGATTTGGAACACTTACGTTCGGTCTTCATGGCAGTGGAGAACGGTGATCTTGGTATGCTCAAATCACTTGGTATCAAGGATTCCGAACTAGGCGATGTTAAATTCTTCCTCGAGAAGCTCGTCAAGACTGGCTTCCTCGACTGAAAAGGCAACTATTATATCAAGGATAACGAAGTCGTCGCGACGAGGCACGATCCTATTGAAATTCTCTTCTCTTCGATAAAAAAAAACTTTAGGATCGTACGTGGTCGCGTCGCAGCCAATGATTTTTCTCATATTCTCTTCGACTACCTCGTTCCCTCTTTCGATCATTTTATATCGCTTTTATTGTTATTTGCACTTTCTCTATGTTTATGATTTCTTTTCTCTTTGAGAAAAGTTGTCGAGATGCTTCTTCTTATTCGCTTTTCTCTTTTCTTTCATTTCATTTCTCTCTCTCTCTCTCTCTTTCTCGTTCTTCTCTCCTTCCTTTGTACATATAATATTGATCACCCTCTATTATTCGATGTAATCGCAACGAATATTCGAGAGTATATGAAATGACGAACGGAAAATAGTTGAAGTTGAATTCGAAGATATGTTCGTGCCTACATTCTTCTTTTCTTCGCATACATCACGTATGTAAGTACACGTTTTATTATGTAAGGAGGGTGCGTCGAATGATGGATGATGATCTTTACTTTTCTTTCTTTCTTTTTTTTTTTTTATTTTTTTTTTCCTTTTCTTTTTTCTCGACTCATGCTTTTATATATATTTGCTCGTTGCTCGACTTTTCCGGTCATCGATATCAGCCGCAACCGAAGCTGTGCTTTGGTTGATTTAATTCGTTCTACAACAATTATCAAAACGAATGAATACCTTCTCATATATATATATATATATATATACATATATATATATATACACACGCACATAATGCCGCACGCGTTTGTCGTCTTGTAAAGTCTGTTGTCACTTTTCTTTATGCGTTAAAAATACATATATGGCACGATACGACATTGTAGCCGCGTCCTATGTACGAATAACGTTCTTCATTTGTTGACAATGAGTTGTTACTGCTGGAACAGTACGATGTCCGTACCAAATTTATTTTAAGAGCCAGAGTAGAATTACGAAATATTTTGCTTGATGTCAAGTATGTTATTGAGGATACGTTTTATCTTATTTGGATGAAGTATATTCTCAGTAAAATGATGCATGTATGTATGTATGTTTGTACGCGAGCGCGTCCACGTTTGAAAGAGAAAAAAAAGGTGCAGAGAGAGAGAGAGAGAGAGAGAGATGGAGAGAGAGAGATGAAGTAAAAATCTATGAAACGTTTATTTGAAAATGATCTCTCTCATCTCTGCAGTATAATTGCGATGGTAGTAGACGATAGCTATCGTATGTTTAGATTGAATTTTTGCTTGAAAGTGGGTACAAAAATCGAACATCGTACGCGTTTATTATTCAGGGTACGACAGGAGTTTATTTTAAGGAAAAGGAGAAGGAAGTGTATAAAGTGCTACCGTACTAATATTTTCACTACGGTAAATGGAAAAAAAATACATATCACTATAAACATATCACTAATGTAAACGCGAACGAATAACGAATTCTCTCGAAAAATCGTTTTCCGTATCGTACGACTGTTTACCGATTAATCCGTTGAAGTCTCTCGCGATCGATCGATCGGACGTGTTTTCTTTTTATTTACAATTCGAATGATACGTCAATCATATGTATATGGAATATATATGTATATATACATACATATATACAATAGTTCCAAACGCAAAGCTCCTTCCTAAAGGCAGATCGTACATATGGTCTTGATAAAGATTGACAAACAAATGAAAAAAAAAAGAAGAAAGAAAAAATTAATCATCAAAAGAAAACAAATATATATATATATATATATATATAAAAAATAATAAAAAGAAATGCTTAGTAAATATTTGAGATCGTATATACATATATGAAAACGCGTAAATATATTTTTCGGGAGAATTCTTTTCAACGATAACGTATTTACTTATTAAGCGTATCTTCTAGTCAAACAGTCGACATATCTTTCACGTAAAATAAGTAATTACGTATGTATAATTACGTACATATTATATTGAAAGAGTCACTTTTATCAGATAGTAGATATAATATTTTGGTATAAAAATATAATATATTCCCTCCAGATGTCAATTACGGTCCAAAGTAGGGCCTGGACCGAGGACAAAATCCGAGGGAACTTGTGTGTTATATTATAATGATGATGTGTATATCGGAGGGTCAAGGTGCTCCGACTCTCCGCTAATGTGTGCCTTGACCCTTTGACCCGACTTCGATGTAAATCATAATTCCCTGAAGCTACCTATTTCCCAAATCCAAACTCTTATCTAAACTTGAAATTGATACGTAATGTCTTGAATAGCCACATGCCATAATTGATAAATTCGTTTGAACATTACAAATGCACGTGCCATCGTAATGAATCGACGAGAAAAATGATCCTTCTATTCTTTTCTTTTCTTTTTTTTTTTATTCTTTTAAATTCAAATCAAAATCGATGTAAATGTTTTGTCTTCTCTACATTATTTCGATCCGTAATAACGACAGATGCGTGAATGGTTGATTTATTCAACATATATTTCTATCTCCACGAATGATATATACGCGGTAGCACCAGGACCGATAAAATTTACTCTACAAATACACACACACATACACACACACACACCCTACTTTATTATTCGCTTTTTATATAAAATGGCACGGTATTCGCATTAGCGATGTGCATAATTTAATCGGATAAAAGCAAATATGTATACATGGAAACGCATGTAATATTTATCAGATTTCAATAACTTTGTTAAATCAAACTATCTATATGTCGTATACGAGCCTCATTGTTTCGAATCGATTGAATATAGAGCGCAATACGTTTATGTGCGTCGAATGCGATTAAGAAAAAAAAAAAAAGAAAAAAAAAAAAGAAAAAAAAAGTAAAAGTATCAAATGTGCACACTATAAGTCGAGTCTATATTATTTTTTCAATTTTTTATTTTTTCAATTTTAAATTGTTCTACTGCCAAAGAATTCTTCTTATTATACGGCATCTGTGGCATATCGTACACTTTAAGCGATTTTGCTTCTTAAATTTTTTGTACTTCCATTAATTGAATATAATATTATTCATGAAAATAATTTTAGCGCGCAATGGGTATTGAATAAAGTGAACGTTCCTTCAGTTTTACTTGACAGTTCTATTACACACACCCGGCACGTCAATTGCACATCAACGTGGCGATTATTACAAATTGTCGATAATAACATTTTTCATTTATTCTTTTTATTATCTTCGATATATATCGTCCTTATAAACTCCTGGGAATTAGTAATGTAAAATCATAATATAAAATAAAAATTTTAATCTTTAAGCATCATTATTTGGAAACTTATTTTTAAAACACACAATATATTTATACACATACATGCATATATATATATATATATATATATATATATATATATATATATATATATATATATATGTATGTATATGTTTTAATTTTAATATTTTTAATAGCAAATATGTTTAATAATACATTTATAACGAAAAAGGTTCCTTTTAAAGGAAATTCATTATTTACATAGTAAACTAGAATCGAGAGAGATATTTATGATTAATGTTCGCGTTTAAACATTTATTTTTTATAGATATTAGCAGAGTTTTGTTTCTCAAGATTGCTTATGTTTTAACAAATGACATTGTAATGAAAATAATGCTAAAGAATATAGCAAATCACTAAGAAAAATCATACTTATATTTTCTACCAATCATTATCCTTATTAATTTTACTTATGTATATATATATCTATATATCTATATATCTATATATTTATATATCTATAATATAGACGACTTATTTACACATTATTTGATTTCTAAATTAATTTCGTATAATTTTAATGATATATTAAAAATAATGATCATATTATCAAGAAATATGCAATTAATGCATATATATATAAATATGTCATCTTTTGTACAATTGTTTTTATAAAAATATTAATAGGTACTGCTCCTGAAAATGCAATATGATGAATAATCTAACTCGGAGAGATACAGAGGACACTATTTTGTGTTTACACTTACTTATTAGATACCTATAAGTATATCAATGTCATTTAATATTGCTCTATAAGACTGGAAAATCTCTCTTAAATATATTTGCAATTGGTCCTAAATAGAGCTTGGTTTTATAAGCTCATATTTATCAGTGCTTCCACCGAGAGTTTTTAATTCGATTACTAAATCCCTTATATCAACTTTACGAGATATGACTAATTTTCTTTGATCTTTTGGACCATAACTATGTGATTTTAGGCCCATTTGTCGTGCAAGTCTACAAGAAAAAATAAAGGTATATCAATTCTTTTAAAAATATATAAAAAAGTATTTGTTTGGACATATATTTTTATATAGAATGAACTGGATAAAATTTACTTACTTATGTATTACTGTTCTTTCTTCATTTGAGAATTCTGGGGAAAATACTAAATCAGTTTTCATATCACCCATCAGATATTTTTTCAGTATATCTCTACATTTTAATTCTAATTCGCGTAGATTCGAAGCTTTTACTTTTAATCCTAAACCCTCTCGACTAACTTGTTGTTTAACACTGTAAGTTTTTATAAATGTTTATTTTTATATGTTTGAAGCTATTTAAAACTAATAAGATTGTTTGCTTACATAACTGGCTCGACAATTCCTTGCTGAGATTTTCCAAGTCCTCCACCTGTCCAACCCATAAGTTTCATCAATCTTTTTCCAATATTATCATCAGAAATAGAATCATGAGATGATGTATTTTGCAGCATTGATGTTGTTGTTACATTTGCTTCTTCAATAAAATTATGTTTAATCTGTAAATATAATAATTTGCAACAAAAATTATATATATATATATATATATATATATATATATATATATTAGATTATTTAAATACATAATATTATCAATATACTAACTTTGATAGTATAATAATATTTTTGTAGTTCACGCAAGCCTATGACTGATGCTTCTTTCTTGGCTAGTTTCTGATTTGTGCCATAAGATTCCGCGAGTTGTTTTGCATTAATTAAGATAATGCATTGCCTATAACATATATATAGTATGTTATTAATAAGAGAACAAATCTAATGTTATTTAGATTATCTGTATTTTATGTATTTATCATTTTTTTCAAATTAATATACTTACCACTTATTCATGTTAGTTTTATTAATTTTCCATTCTATATTGCCACCAGAAACATTAACTGCACAAGCAAGTATCGTTTGTGGTAAATCACCCGGTCTTTCTACTAATACTATATCTCCAAATGGAGATTCGTCTAATTTAATTTTTTTAGCAGGTACGTTTTCTATCTTGTTTTCATTTTTAATTGAACTCGGAACGTTTGTACACGTGTCTGTCTTCCCTGTGCTACCTGGTAATGGATTATTAAATCCTATAACATTAAACTGTGTTTGATTACATAAATGTAGACTATATATATGTAGATATATATATACATATATATATATATATATTCACTTGCTTATACAGTATGAAGGAATTATATTAAAACTTGATAAACTCACAGTTTTTGGATGTACCTTGTGCCTTTGTACGGGCAGCATCTGATCCTTTGACAAATGTTCTTTGTAATTTGTTTTTCTTTCTTTCCCTATATTCGCAGACAACATCTTGAGCTAATTCTGATATCAAATGCATAGTTTCTTTTGGATATCTACATATACAAAATCATGATGAATATTAAATCAAAAGTAAATGCATCAAAAAAATATCCATTGAATGATGGAATACCTGCAACCTAAAATTTCTACGTTGGTGAACGCTTGAGCTAAACAAAGTAATTCATCCTCTGGAAACTTATCTTTATGTGTTAAAAGAAATTTACGTCTTAATTCCCAATGTTCATCGGACTCATGCTCCGCTTTATATTGTTCAACGTCCCAATCTGTTGATGTATTCATCCTTCGATTTAGATATGTATACTAATTTAAGAGGTTAGTTTGTTGATCGAATACGTATTAATATATTTACACTGTACGCGTATTAATATTACTGAAACAAACATGAATAAATTAAATAAACTAATGAAATTAATATAATGAAATAATCTATTCGATATTGAAATAAGTTCTAAAATAATAAACGTAACTTACTAATCAAACAATAAATGAAGTACTTCGCGGTAGTATCTCCATTCTGACGCCATGTTGTATCAGGTGATGCTAGTGACGCCACTACATGTGTGCACCCTAGCAGTAAGTATTGGTACTAAATACGTGCGTACGCTATTCAAATTGTGAATGAATTAAATGACTCGTACACGTGTTTCGTACGTACTTTATATTTCATTCAGAAATAATATTCCAAGTTTCGATTCGATTCATTCGAATTTTATTGATTAAACTAAACAAATGAAATAAATGTTTTGATCGTATTAATCGAGTAAAATATTTCTTTTCAATATTTTTCTACTTACTTATTAGTTACACAATTATTTCTATCCTTTATTTATCATTGACGCTTATTCTGAAAATTCTGATTTTCCCGCTTTAACTTACAATAATCGAGCTATTGTATCTCGAAACTCGATTAGAGGAGACTGCGCTGTAAGAACAATCCATCGGCAGCGACATAGCAGTGGTGAACCTAAGCTCGTGTCGTGGCTTCTCACGCGAAACGGACGATATCGTGTCTCTCATAATTGCTGTTTGTGTTTCTAATTAAATCAACAATTTTAATTCTATATTTATCCCTCTAAAAATTAATGCTTATAATTACAAATAATAACTCGGATAGATAAAATCATCCTATATAAAAAAATCTTTCTACTCATTGGAGAATAAAGTTATTTAATAAATCATTATTAGCAATTTGTGTTATATTGATGAATTGGAAGTTTCAACGAGGATAAAAATGACCGAAAAGAAGATTTTCAAATGTTTGTACAATCTCGTAAGATTATATCCCGGATCGAAACTTCATCGTACGAATCGATCACGTATAAAGCGATGACAATAAATGATGACTCTGGAAATATCAATAACGTACGATATATATATATATCTACTTAGTAAAAAATTGATCGAGTTTCGATTATTTCTCTACACTATATCAAGATAACAACGCGCAAAGTATAAGGAAGGAACTGTTAAATCAATTGCATACATATGATTCGAACGAGGGAGAAAACTGTTAGAGGAGGACAACCGGAAGAAGATAAACGTTTGAAACGACACGGATTCACCGGAGCGTCCTTGTAACACTATCAATTTCACAATAGACTATCGAGAAACAGGAGTAGGCCACATCGGATAGGAATAGACGACTCTCAGTCTCATGATTATTTTATCCTATCGAAATCTTGTTCGTGTATGAAAGATGTAAACCAATACACGGTGAGTCTAACTATTTTTTTTTTTTTCTAAACAAATAATCCAATTGTTTTGTTTCTATAATTAATTAGATTCCTCATGTGACATCGATCTCGAGTTCGACCACTTTTGATCACCGAAAGAAATTTGTAAAAATTCACGATTTACGAAAAATGTCAATATCATAGGAAGAAATCAGATATTTATTGAGAAAAAAAAAAGAAAAAAAAAAGAAATAGTAAAAAAAATTTGTTGAGACAACATCACGCACGACCGTTCATATTTATTTGTCCTTCGAAACAAATAGAATGAGTCGAACGGAGAGTGTTAATATGAAGTGAAACACGAGCTTTATCATTTTAATCGAACATATTAATAATATCTTTATCCAGATTCTGCAAGAAAGTCTCTTAAATATTATGTATTTTACGAAAAGATTTAAGAGTTCACAGAGAAGTTCCTTGTTAATGAAAGAACGTACTGCAAGTGACAGGATCTGATCTACCTGAAAGAATACCGATGAAAAAAGGATCTTCTTGTTTTTCTTTCTCCTGGATTTTCTTTTGATAAAAGCTTGTCACCCTTTAGAAATCCCAATAATAAAAGAAGAACGAGATCAGTATGAAAGAATTTCCTTTTCTCTTCTAAGAGCGCGATCCTTCTTCTTTTTCTTCTTTTTCTTCCTTTTCTTCTTCTTCTTCTTCTTCTTTCTTAAAAATTCTCGACTTTAACACAGCGTTCTGTCAGACACGAAATTTGTCTCGATTATCGACCGGACCGGGCAAATGCATCGGCCACAGGACGCAGTCGCGGCTCAGGCGCGGCCTTGGGCGCCGAAGCTGCGCGACTTTTCTCGCCGCTGGATCGAGTCCCTGAGAGCTCTCTACGGGGAAAACGGTGCTTCCTCGGCGTCAACCATCCGTAATCTCATGGGTAATTTACAAAGTGATGGTAAGAAGAAAGGGAAGAAGGTAAGGGATGCTGCGAATGTTACATATCCGAGCGTGGACGTTCCTGAATTTTCTGAGATAACAAAAATCGAAGGAAGGAAAAATTCAAAGAGTTTAGAAGATGTGGCTAGCTTCGAGATCGGCAAGAGCGCACATATATATAAATCTTCCATTGAGAAGTTACAAACTCCAGCTAAAAGACAAGCACCTAAACCACCGATAGTCACAACTGAGGTTGGTGCTATCGATCTCTTTTAATAATTTAGAAAATATTTATCACAATCATAAGAAATTTATTAAACGATTAGAAATCATTTTTAATCATATCGATATTTTACAGGTCGAAAAGACAACGCCCGATGTTAAACCAAGTTCACTATCTCAACATCATGGGGAATCATCAGCTACAAATATTTCTCATGATGTTGAGCACGAGACGATCGATAAAACACCTAGTGGAATGTCTACTATCATCAATGGAACAGTCTCAACATCGAAAGAACCGATTATTGGGGCTAACACAACACCGGTGAACCTAATGAACCCCTCATCGACGTTGCTGGTCACCGACTCCTGGCGTCTCGCCAACAAAGGTTTGCTAGTAGCCGAGATATCTGCACCGCTCAGTCAGGAATCTTCCAGTGACAGTGTCTTTACCGATCCAGAGGAAGCTCTATTACCTGCGGAAACGCAATGCGCTTCTATCACTCCATCTTCGACGGATATATTGGTGGCTTCTGTCTCATCGCGCGAAGATCACAGCGATAAAAGATCACCATTTGCTGTCCTAAGGCATAAGAAGATACAATTACCACCCACGCCCTCGCAGCTAAGTAAGGATCTGATTGATTTTTCTCATTTTATTATGATTTTATTAAAATTAATTTTATTAAACGATCGATTTTCCTTCGATTAGATCTGAAAACGAACGAGGAAGTTTGGAATTAAACGTACTTGCTTGTTACCTAATATCATTCTTATCATCAACAGCTTAAATGTTTGATTTGTGTGTTGTAAAAATACTTATCTCTTCAATTACGTATGATCATTTTTCACAAGTCACGATGTTTTCTTGCGAAAGTTCAATACTCTCTCTTCGTCTCAAAATTTTCACATACTCATCTCATCGTTAATGATAATTTTTATTATTTCCAGACATCTCGCAATCACCGGCCAGTGATACTAGAAAGACACCACATAGAAGGCACACCATGTATGAAACTTCACCTGAAAGTCAAGTACTTAGAAGAGTAGCAAATTTGGTTTTAGATCGTGCTAGTCTTGAATCTAAAAACAACGAAAATGCCAAAGTTATACCACGCAAGCTCGATTATGGTCTTTATAGTAAATTCGAAGGTGAGTAGAAATTAAATATGGTCATAATTAATTTGAAATATATTTTGAATTGAGTCATTCTTTCGAAGAACAAAAAGAGATTCTGATTATAGAAAAAAAGATTAGATATATGTGATTGGCTAAAAATAACATTTGATATATAAAATCATTTGTTTCGACGCGATTATAATTCAACGTTTATGTTAATTATGTTTACATACGATCAAAATTAGAAAAATTCTCATATCATTTTATAAGAAAAAAAGAATGATCCAGAGAACAGCAATCGGACGATTAAATTTTATGAATAACTCGAGAGGCGTAGATCATGTTGAAAGCATGTTACTGTGTATGTGTGTTGAACGATAATGAAAGCAGACGCGTTTACACTGATAAGAGAGACACAGAGGTTTCTCGTTGAAACCTCTTTTTAGTTTTCTATTGGAATTCGGTCGATTGTTTAGCGCTATGCAAAATGTCGAGCAAGTATTTTTGACGTTGACAGTTGGCTGGATGACAGAAGTGTGATATTATCGCAGTGTGCTTGTCATTTTTTATTGAATTTTTCCATTAAAAGTGATGTCTCATGAACGACGAGATCAGAATCGATCGATTTCACTTTCTCTTTTTTTTACATATATATATTTTTTCTTTTTTCTGTTTTTCTTCTATCAATCAACGTACGGAAAGTTGAATTTATCTGACCATCCGTATTAATTAATATCAATAATTATACTTCATTTTACACTTTGTTATTTACATTGAAATTATTTATATTTAAAACGCAAAAGAATTAATAATTATATGCGATTTGTTTTTTGGAGTCAACAAATTGCGTATATTAAAAAAATAAAGAAAAAAAAAAAAAACAGAAAAAAGAATTCTCATATTTCAGATAATATGATTATGCGAAAAATATGAATTTTATAGCAGTACAATAATAAATCTCGAGAAAGAAAGAGGAGAAAGAGACCTACGTGACAAAAGCTTGCATTCGCTTGTACACGTGCACAATGATAACTCGTTCACACGTTTTCCCCTAACACTATGATATTTTTACTTTCGTTAAATCTTTCACACAAAGATCGAGAAAGAAATTCTTATCACGAACGATCTTCAAGGTTTCTAATTTTTTTTGTACATTTTTTCAGGATTACGTTTGATAGAAGTACTGACGTCTGAGTTACCAGAACATTTAAAATCTCAATTGACAGATGCGGAACGTGAAAAACTTGATTTGGCTTTTTATTCTCGTTTAGTATCAACCGGTCTTCTTCGATCATTTACAGATAAAGATAGCACAAGTAATATTTCACATACGGTAAGTATCATTAGATGAATATTTACATATGATTATTTTAATAAGTTTTACACGAATAGAAAGTTATGAATAGCGATACGAGAAGCTGCTTCACCTGACAAGTGAACGGTGACGTCGAATGACGAAATCTATCGCATATTTATCGATCTCCTTCAACCATCGAAAATTCCAGGATAAAGTAAGAATTTTAATCTCGCAACCTTGTCACCGTGGCTTTTAACCTTTATATCATATTCATTCCCACTTCTACGATTATCCGAGAGAGTTGAATATAATTTATAATTTCTTTTTTAGATACTATAGACTCTATATATATATATATATATATATATATATATATATATATATATCATAAACACAACAGTTAAAATTAGATATGTCTTCGATTAACAAGATTATAAATTTGCCGCAGGTATCTTCTGGTAATCATCGAAATCAATACGATACGTTGTCCCCGCCATATTCTAACGAATCTTTGAAACGATTTAAAACGAAGGAGGATATCGAAAGATTGGAAAAGGAATTGATCGATCTGAGGAACGAGATCGAAAGATTAAGAAAACAAAATAAGGATGTATCTACGATGGCACAGGACAAGTGTGTTCAAACATCTCCAAAAAGTGTATCACCGACCGGTACAAGTGCAAGTTCGCCTTCATCGAACGATTACAAAAGTGCATCAGCAGCGACGAGTGTTAGCGACGGAGAAAGAGTCACGGTGATCTCTCTCGACAATTCGCCCGTTTTGCCTAACAAATCTGTCGTCTCTAGCCAATCGAAGGAATCTAAAGAAGAACCTGAAATAACTAATTTACGAATGTTATTAAAAGACGAGAGATCGAAGATCCAAATTTCTACTCAAAATTCACTTTCACCGGATAACGAAGATACTAAAAATCAGGAAAATGATTTATCTCGCACTGTCAATGGAGAAATCGTAGCTGAAACATCTACAGGAAAGATGTCTGTTAAAAAAGAAACAGTTGAATTATCCAAAACCGAATTATCCTCGTCAGTTCCTATCATCAAAAGTGTCGAAAAAGCGGACTTAGTGAATGGAAAAGTGCAAGAAGATATATCACAGATTTGTTCTTCTCCACCAGCTCCACCTCCTCCTCCTCCTCCTCCTCCTCCTCCTCCTCCTCCAATACCACAATCACCATCTCCGTTACTTTCGATAGTAACAGAATCTAGTATTAATTTTCAATCGAAACAAATTCCAGCGTTATTGGCTACGTGTATCTCACCACCACTACCATCTCCACCATCCTCGTTAGATTTACAAACTTTGTGTATACCTCCACCTCCACCTATGCCAAATACTACACAAGTACAATTTTTACAACCACCACCGCCACCACCCCCAATCCCAGGACTGACAGAACAAACTTCTTTATCTTCAACACCACCGCCGCCACCATTACCACCACCGCTTATGACTGGAATTATTGGACTTCCATCTCCTCCACGAGCACCACCAATACCTGGAATTGTTGCATCACAACCTCCTCCACCACCACCACCAATGTCTGGAATGTCAGGGCCACCGCCACCTCCTCCTCCACCAATGCCTGGAATGTCAGGGCCACCGCCACCTCCTCCTCCACCAATGCCAGGCATGACTGGACCACCACCACCACCGCCAATGCCAGGCATGACTGGACCACCACCACCACCACCGCCAATGCCAGGCATGACTGGACCACCACCACCACCACCGCCAATGCCAGGCATGACTGGACCACCACCACCACCACCGCCAATGCCAGGCATGACTGGACCACCACCACCAATGCCAGGAACATCTGGTCCTCCTCCACCACCAATGCCAGGAATAGCTGGACCACCACCACCACCAATGCCAGGTATGACTGGACCATCGCCACCTCCTCTATTTTCTACCTCGATCACGGGAGCAGGTCCTGGCTCAAATGCATCAGGACCACCGCCACCTCCACCACCACTCGCTTCTACTCCAACTCCTTTACCTGCTCCTCCTATCGGAGGCTGGAATCCTCCCAGCAGATCGAGTAAGTAATAAAGAAACGGACTACTTCCTAAACAAAATTGAGAGTATTAAGAACGGTTTATAAATCTTCATTTTTTTTTTTCTTTCAGCATTGAGGAAACAACCTTTAAATCCTGTAGTACCAATGAAGCCACTCTATTGGACGAGGATTTTAGCACCGATGGCTGCTTCCAGTATAGGAGAGTCTATGGTAAAATTGAAATATTTTATAATAAACTAGATTTCGTTAATTTATTCGAATTAATTTCATAGACGTCTTTTTGGGCGGAATTAGAAGAAGAAAAAGATCTTGATATCACAGAATTTACAAATTTATTTTCACGCCAAGTCACTGAACGGAAACTTGCAAAAAAAGGAGAGGATGTAGCTAAGCCATCGAAAGTGCAACCAGCTAAAATACTTGATTCAAAACGATCGAAAACTGTTGGCATTTTGGAAAAAAGTTTACACGTAGATTTCACTGAAGTTGAAAATGCTGTTTATAATCTGGATACAAGTGTGATTAGTCTCGAAGCGCTACAACAAATTTACGAAGTTGTTAGTATAAATTTTGAACTTGATTATTGTTAAAATCAAAGTGTAGAAATTTATTTTCCTTTGCTTTTTTTTTTAATTTCTTTTTTATTTTTACAGAGAGCTACAAAAAAAGAGTTAGACGAAATAATCGCCCACGAAGAAGTTAATTCAGAAGTTCCGCTGGATCGCCCAGAGATTTTTTTAAAACGATTAGCAGGAATAGATCATTTCAGTGAAAGAATGGCTTGTTTGGTGTTCCAATCCGAATTTCAAGATGCTATTTCATCTGTTTCGAGCAAATTAACGAATTTAAAGACGATTTGTGATTACTTGAACAATTCTAATTCACTGAAGAAGGTGATGGCACTTATATTAACTTTAGGAAATTATATGAATGGTGGTAACATGATGAGAGGACAGGCGGATGGCTTCCATTTGGAGATTCTTGACAAATTGAAGGATGTTAAGTCTAAAGTACCGGGTATTACTCTATTACATTTCATTGTAAAAGCACGATTAGCACAGGAAAAGGATTGTAATTTTGATGAGCCATTACCTTTGCCTGTACCTGAGCCAGCTGATATTAAAGCAGCTTCGACAATAAATTTTGAAGATATTACGAAGGAACTTCAAAGGCTAGACGATCAACTGAAAGGTAAATATTATTTTTTAATTTAATAAATAAATTCATTTCTTTTTTAAAAAAATAATGTCTTATTTGTTTCTCTTTAAATTTATTTACCTTGTTTTCAGCTTGCAAAACAAAATACGAAGCTGTGGTCGAATCAAATCCACCTAACGCTCGAATATTTAAAGAAAATATGAACGCTTTCTTCACCAGTGCTACAACGGAATTGGAAAATGAAAATAAAGCATTAGTTGAGGCTAAAAAGAAATTTAAAACTGTTATGCAATTTTATCAATTCATACCTAAGGGTGCTACTTTGGACACAGCTGATCCTAATCAATTTTTTTCACTGTGGTTAAATTTCTGTCATGATTTCAAGGTAGGGTTTCAGGTATTGATCTTCAAATTGATGTAAAATAAAAAATGTTTTGTGTTTTCTAATTCACAGACTAATTTTTTCTTTGATGTCAATTTTTTAAATTTGCAGGATATATGGAAGAAGGAACAGCAACGTCTAAGGAAAGAAAAAATGGAACAAGAGATTTGGAAGAGACTTGAAAGTAAGAGAAATGTTCAAAGAAAAAAATTAGATCCTCATGGATTAAAAGCTAGGATATTAAAAAAAGAAAAACTTTCAAAGAAATATGACGCGTGATAATATCAATTAGGAAAATTAAAGAAAATTAATAATAAAAGGAAATTAATTAAATCGATATGAAATATCGGGTAGGAAATTAAAAAAAAAAAGAAAAAGGAAAAGGAAAAAGAAAAAAAAGAAAAACGAATCATAAGAGAATATTAAAAATTAAATAATATATTAAATCAAAGATATAGTCCTGTAAATATAATTTCAATTATGGCTCAAAAACAATTTCAAACGAAATCGATACTTTTTATTTTTGTTGAATAATTCGAATCGTCATATTTATAATCTATCTGTTATTTTCCGTTTTCTTTGTATAATCGTTTCGTCAAACATATTCCTATTTCTTTATTTAAATTATTTATATTCTGTCTTGATCAAGCATGTTAAATATTTATGTTTCTGTATATCAACTATTTATTAATATTATCTGTATTTTTTTATAATCATGATAAAATATGGGTTTCATTCAGTATTTTCATTTGATTAATTAATTAAATAAATATATGAACTTTGTTAAAAATTTGTATATATATATATATTATATATATATATATAAAAAAAAAAACAAAAAAGAAAAAAAAACAAAATAAAAATAAAAAGTCGCATCGGTAAAATATCCGTCCCGATCTTGCGCTATAGAACGCTATAGATCTTTAATGCGTCTCTTCAACGATAAATAACACTATCTGATTATTGATTTAATCATTGTTAATCATAATTCCAACGATTTATTATACGTTAATCTGCACATAGAGCTCGCGCCTAAACACCGTGTTAAGTTTTTCTTACGAATTTTATATAAATTGTTTATTGTAGAGAGAGATATCGATGAAGAATGTTTAATAAAAAAGAAAAAAAAAAAAAAAAAAGGAAAAAAAAGAAAAAGAAAAAAAAAACTTTGTACATTTACAAGCGCTGATAAAATATTCATTTTTTTTCCTTCTTTACCATACCTACCTGCTATTATTTTGTTAACAAAAATATTCTAACAGTGTGTCTTAAATCGTTTAAATAACATTAAAGCTCTTAATTTATGTATATATTTATATCTTTTTCACTGCATCATCAGCAATAATACAGAATTGTACAGTAAGGCGAAAACAAAGTTCAAAAAATTGTTAACACATGTAATTGCGTTATACGTAAACGTGTTATATTAATGTGTCATCGTATTAATCGCGTTTGCATTATAAAAAATTGGAAATGTCTATCGCGAAAGACTTCTTCATTACGAAACATTACATAAGCTTCGTTCCGAAAAAGTCCGTAAACCTTTTGCGGAGAGTTCACGTACATTATAATAGCTTTAATACACAATATTTTTTTTTTCCTGTATGTCCCCTTATTTTCAAATACAGCAAAGATTCATCTGTTGTATAGTTCATTTTTCTTAATTTTTTCTTTTTTTTTTTTCTTTTTCTTTCTAACTTTTCGTATATTATAATAATAATAATAATAATAATAATAAAGAAAAATACAACGCATTACATTGAATAATTTGTGCCACCGTATTAATAAAAACTAAGTTTGATTATGATCTCTTTCATGTTACTTCCAATTTGAACATGTTTCTATAGTAAAATGAACTCATTCTCAAAATGATAGAACGTCAGGTGAAAAAACATAATGTATATCAATATTTACACCCCCGTTTATATATTTCCTCGACGTTTTCTTTTTTCCTTTTTTCACAATTGCAATATAATTAAATAACTTTCAGCAAAAAAAATATGCATCTTAGCGAGAGAAAGAAAAAACATATAAATCCTTATAATAGAAATACAAAAAGATCGCTTCGTTAGGATCTATTCTCTTTTCTCGTTTGTTTTTTTTTTTATAAATAAATGATAAGATAAACTTCCTTTTCTTTCTCTCTCTCTCTCTCTCTCTCTCTCTCTCTCTCTCTCTCTCTCTCTTTCTCACTGTCTTTCATTCTTTCTCTTTCTCTCTCTCTCTCTCAATTATTATTATAAAAAAAAGAAAAAAAAGGAAGAACAAATACAATACTATGAAAGTGAATGATGATCTACACATACGTATACAACGCACACAAAAGGAATTACGCGTAGATCCATTGGAGAAAAATACTAATTGTACATTATTTTATGTACTTTTCGGTTTATTATAAAAAATTCGCGTGTGATACCTAAGCAATCTAAAAATTACACATATCAAATATAATTACATTATAATAATTAAATAGTTATAAAGAAGAACAAAAAAAAAATAAAATAAAATAAAATAAAATAAAATAAAAAAATGGTTTACGCGCCAGAGTAATAGTAATAATATTAGTACGTTAATACGTTTAACAATTCGGTTTTTTTTTAATATTGTTAAGTCTTTTTTTTTAAATATATATATATATAATATATTTTTTTTTGTTTATTATTATTACTTTTATCTCGAAACAGTTTCAACTTTTTCGATGTTCAAGCGCACGAATATAATGCACAATAGCTCTCAAAGTCTTGAGTGAATTGATTATATCAGAACACCCAGTTTTCTTTTCCGTTTTTTTTTTATTTTTTACTTTTTTTTTTATACCTTCACGATATTTTCTTTATCGATTTATAGTATAATATTTCTTATCGAATAAAGACTTTTCAACGCACATCGCCGATAAAAGTCTCTTCTCTTTCCTCTATCTTTCACTTTCTCTCTTTCTTATATATCTTTCGTGTATAATCTTATAGATATATTACATAATAGACAAATATTTATAATAAGCTCATCCTATCGGGAACAAATTAAAGAGTTGGCCTCTCGTTTTTCTCTTACGAAGAGTATATACTTCGTATTAGAATTTGTGCTCCTTTTTTATTACATTATATATATATATATATATATATATATATATATATATATATATATATATATATATATATATATATATATATATATATATATATAAAGACAGCAAACATCCAGGCGCGAAAAAAATTGAAATGAAATATAAATAGAAAAAATAAAAATCGGATAACTTCATTCCTTTTCTATCTTTATCAGTACCCGGATAAATTGTAAGCATTCTCTTTCAATCTCTTTTATCATTCTCGTAATTCTATAATTCCTTCGTGATATATAGCTTTCTTTATTTTATTATTTTTTTTATTTTTTTTTATTTTTTTTTTTAATTTCTAATAATTTCTTTCATTTTCTTTTTTTTTCCTTCAATTGATCTTACGCGATTACTCAGATTATTTATACTAACGTGTATTTGGCATGGAAAAGCAAGAGAATTATTATTATTTTTTTTTTTTTATTCTCTTTTTCCTTCGATAGGCAAACACGTAGGATAAGATAAAAAGCTCCTCGATAAATATTCGATTATTGTTAGGCAAAAAAGAAATTGTCGAGATTACAATCGGAAAGGTGCTCTTTGATCGATAGGCGTTGGTTTCCCTTTACGAGTTCCACTTGACGTAGTATTTGAGACTGAAGTGTCCGATGCTCCTGATGGTTTTCTTGATAATTTCAGAGACGGTGGTAGTGGTGTGCTCGAACCACTGGACGGTGTTCGTGTTCTATGATAGAGAAAGAACAAAGAAAAAAAAAGAAAAAGATATTATTTTTTTACAATTGACCATTTACGTCTCGACCATTTTTGTCTCGTTCGACAACTCTGGTTTAATAAATGATTTCTGAATTATATTAGGGATTAGTCATTATTACCTAGCGTGTTTAACAGCCAATGGGATGTTAGTTGCTGAATTTGTACAGATGGAACTGCTCCTGGCATTGTGAAAAATAGATAGATAGATAGTTAGTTGTTGTTGCCGTTGTTTTTATCTACTAGTAGCGTGTGAATATTATTATTATCGCACAGTTCGATACGTTTCATTATGCAGTTTCAATAGACAAGCATGTCTAACACTTAAAGAAAGATTCATTTAATATGCAACATGCTTATGATTGGGATTTATGATTGCAACAAAATGAAACAAAATGATCCAAAATCACACCGTTAAATATAACAAAGGATAGATCACAGTAAAGCAGAAAAAAAGAAATGATTAATATTTTATGATATAGAAGGGATATAGAGCAGGGAGAGAAAGAAAGAAAGAAAGAAAGAAAGAAAGAAAGAAAGAAAAAGAGAGAGAGAGAGAGTGAGAGAAAGAAAGAGAGAGAGAGAGAGAGAGAACATTCATCATACCCAGTAGAATCAGTAGAAATTGTAGAATGGTTGCTTTGTGTCGAATGAGTTGAAATATTGCTGGTTGTTGATTGAGGGGATTTTATGTCCATTCCCACATAAACAGGTATCCTAGAGCGGCTAAACCATCACCATTCGAATATTAGTTTGTTAACATGAATTGTTAAATTTAGATGGCAACGATTAATAGACATTCACAATAATTAGGATTAGTATATTTGATTGTTATGATATATCTCAGTACCATCAATTTATTAGTTATTAGTTAATGACAACTATTATTTATACTTCCATTATGATATATGTATATATATATATATATACAAAATAGATGTTTTAAATGAAAAAAAAAAAAAAAAAATAGAAAGAACGAAGGAATAGAACTTAAACAACTAAACTGAAAACAAATAAACAATAAGCATTTGTTCCACCACCAACGTTTGAACATGATAATTATTTAAAAGCTCCATTAGATTTATAATATTCCTAATCAACTATTACAAAAGCAATGAAAGCTAAGCCAATTGTGTTCTCTTCCATTAATCATTTTCTAACAGGTTAATGTATGCTTTACCTGATCGGTGTTCCGACACCAGTCAGGGTTGGTATGCTCGAAGCTCTATGGATTGAGCCAAACCTAAAAAAATGTTATTAACGAGAAGGGTTAACTATTATTTTGGAGCTTGACAAATTACCTTCAGAGATATTATTATTATTATTATTAATATTATTATTATTAATATAGTAATCAACACGTGTTGTGGTGGATCTAAATATAAAATTAAATTTAAATTTAATACAAAACGCAAAGCATACTAAAATGTATTGCAATCTAAATTATAAAATTAAAAAAGAAAAGAAAAGAAAAAAAAAGAAAATAGAAAATAATAGATTATTGGGAACAATCGTACGTCGTTAATTCGTTATAATTGCTATAATCTCTTGCTTACTATGCGAATTAACGAACGAGCTTAATGCAAACTCTAAGTTAGTGTCCCTGAGAATATTAATTAATAAGCAAAGTTTATTAAAAGAATACAAACCTAGACGTTGCACTACCACTAGCTGGACTAACCAGACCAGTTGGTGTACGTGGTCTAGAACTGGCTCCGTTGACAGGTGTACCTAATCGCCTACCAGAAATGCTATTATGTCTGCTAGACGTTGGTGTGTTGCCTGTTGTACCTACGGCGGTTCTACGAGGAATGCGACTTGGTGTACCTGCTTCGTCTATCAATTAAAAGAAATTTAATGTCAAAAATACTTTGATAAGAATTTTATATATAATTATCTTAATTATTAATTTTTTTTCTAAATCAATCTTTTTTTTTTGCTTAATCAAATAATTATTTAATGCGAAATTTATATTTAACAGAGATCAATCTATGTATATGAAATAAATATGTATTAATTTTTGAGCGAAGAAAAATAAAAAAAGATTTAAAAAATATATATATATTTTTTTTGTCTCTTTATATTTTTAATTATAATTTTACCTGTACTATCTAATGATTGTGTGGAACCATAACGACTTGGTGGTTTACTTCCTTGTCTTGAAGCTGGCCTACTACCTGGCCTACTTGTTGGTCTCGAAGCTGGCCTTGAGGCTGGTCTACTCGAAGGTCGGCTACCACCTATAAGAAAAATAATATCATTTTAATTTTAAACAATTTCTAAATATTTAATTAATTTTATTTAAGAATAAAACTTGTTAATTGGAAGATAAGATTAAATCGATCAAATTCGATAATATGTGATTTAATATTATGGAAAAGATAATTTACCTGGTGTGAGATTACTTCTATAAGGTGTGCTAGTTTTTCTAGCAGATATTCTGAATGAACCTTCGTTGTCACTCAAACTATCTGGTGTACCTGCACTTAGGGATGAACGGGATGCTCTTGATTGACCCATTGGTACGCTTCGTGCGCTTCGTTCTCTCACCTGTATTCGTGAAAAAGGGGGGGAAAAAAAAAGATTTTCTTTTAATTAACGTTCAAAATAATCCATTAAAAAACATTCGACGACAAATGTGCACGATTTTGATGGCTATGAACACATTTTCGAGAGTGTCATCGTGTGATCATTTATTCTCACATTCATTTAAAAGTGATCGATGAAAATTTGATAAATAGTGTTCGAATGAATGAAATGAAAACAATTTTTGGAAACAATGACAAAGCAAATTCGTGATTGTGAATGGAAATGTTTATAATTACCAATGCGAAAAGCATATCTATTAAGGATAATTAAAAATTTATAATTAATTATATATGCAATTAACTAAACGGATTTGTTCAGACACTACTACGATCAAAATCTATGATTGCTATAAAGTTTCAATGATGAGTCCATAAAATAGTCAAGTATGAACAATACATCTACCAAAAAAAAAAAAAAAAAAAAAACATATACATTTTTTATAATTATTATTCATTAAATTATTATAAATAAATGACAAGGTTTGTTCATACTTGATTCAGATATAGAATAAAAAAAAAAAAAAAGAAAAAAGGGACACTTTAAAACTTACGTGAATGAAAATAAAATAGATCAAAAAAAAAAAAAGAAATGAAAAAAGAGGGAAGGAGAAGAACATGAAGAATATGATGATGATAGATGGATGTGGCCTTTTGTTTATTTATTTATTAATTTTTTTATTTATATTTTGTTTTCTCTTATCATTTTCGTTTAACTACTAATTACATGCAGACTTACCAAAAGAAGTTGGGAGAGATACAGTAGTTTATGATGATTCGAAGTATCTCCGATCAACGCCACTATGCAACGCATCAATACATGACACATATCGTTATGCATATACTCGTATTTAAAAGAACTACCATATAAAATATCCTGTATCTGTGTATGTGTATGTTGTGTGTGTATTAGAAGAAAAAAAAAAAAAATATATATATATGAACGAAACAAAGATTTTCCTTCGTTTTAATATCTCGTATAGAATTACATTGTATCCGATAAATATCCGAAAACTTTTATACCGATTATTATTATTATTAATTATATATTTCTATATATACATATACATGTATATAAACAAAATTCAATAAAGATCGTTAAGAAATTTATTTATAATTCGTTCGTGTCGAAGGCGTTATCGAAGAAGGGCAGGGAAATATGAATATCGCGCGAATGAAAATAGGTCTTTGAGGATATTATGTAGAACAATATTCGAGGCTTCTCAAACTAATCGTACTAATCAAAATGAACTAATATAAAATAACAATAGCATAAAGTAACATATAAATATAGCTTCTTTTAAAACAAAAAAAAAAAGGAAAAAAAAGGGCGGAAAAAAAAAACAAAACGCGGGCGAAACTTAAATTATATAAAATGTACATTTTTGGCTAATTATTGTTTCAAGGGTTATAGAAAATAAATTTTCTATTGTCTAACGACTACTTCTTTTACTCTAATATCAATGGTATTCTCATCTAAATCTCAATTTGAGGACAGAGAGTACTTACTAATTAGAATAAAAAAAAATATATATATATATATATATTTATATATGTAAAAGCACACTCTCAATACACGCTCAAATTTTTATGTAATAATTCATTAACAGCGAATATAAAACATGTCTAGCGTGAAAAAGGATGCTTTTAAAATGGTAACATGCTATTAAACGATTATTAAACTCAATGCCCTTACTCTCAATTGGACGCACTCCTAACGGATAAGAAAAATCAACAGAGAAGAACATTTTTGTTCTAATCTAATTACGAGGAAGAAAGAGATAGAGAGAGATAGAGAGAGAGAGACAGAGAGCGAGACAAAGAAAAAGAGAGATAGGGCATCGAGAATTAAAAGGGAAAGGTTTTTTTTTTTTTTTTCATTTGCACTCTAAGTGTGAGATGGATTTCAAGCGCACAAATATCAATCAACTCATATTAAATTAAAGTCAACCCAAAGAACAAACAAATAAAATTCAATTAGAAAAAAAAATAATAATAATAATAAAAAGATAGAGAGAAAGAGAGATAGATAGATAGATAGATAGAAAGAGAGAGAGAGAGAGAGAGAGAGAGAGAGAGAGAGAGAGAGAGAGAGAGAGAGAGAGAGAGAGGGAGATATATAAATTATCTCATATTAAAACGACAGCAGAAACAATAGAGAACTTGTTTGTTATTTACCCAGTGATAAGAGGGGGCGTGCATGTGAAGGGGATACGAGCACGGAAGATCCTCCTTTTGCCTCAAACTCTCAAATATCGGCATCAGCTGGCTCATAAACTCCTCCGCTACACCCATAAACGAAAAATTTAGCGATGATACCACCTAATTTCTCATTTTCTCATGCTGAAAATTCATTTTTTGTTTCTCTCTTCTCAACCCCGTTCAAGTTTTCGACGAGGCAGCTGTCGTTTCTCGTATGACTCGAATTGATCAGAAAAAGAAAACTCTTCTTTGGGCTTATTTTTATACTTTTATTATTAATTATTATGCTATATGTATATGTGTAAAAGAATAATACATCGATAGATCATTTGATCAATTCTAAAAAAACGAAAGAAAAAAAAAAAAGGAAAAAGAAGAGAAAAAAGAAAAAGAAAATCGTATGAAAAAGAAGAGTTTTCTATATTTCTAAATTCCCATAATTGCCAATAAGGTCATTGACACTTTACTTTTTGTTCTTTTTCAGAGGAGACAGGTTTGTTTTTTTTCCGAGACTCTGTTTTTCTCACTCGTGATGGTAAAACAGCATAAAAAAGTATCCGTGGCGCCACCTGAAGAATATTCCTGGAAACTACTCGCTGCAACTCATTTTTTATCAACAAAATTGATCTGCCATATCATCAGGCGAAAAGTTTCCAGGAATTATCTTCAGATGGCGTCAGATATATTTTTCCATGCGATTGTATCATCGAAATTAATTTTAATTGATCATTTGAAAAATATCTTCTTTTTTTTTTCCTATAAAAATTTTGTTTCTTGAAATCACATCTCCTGAGGTGCTGATGCGTCGACTAGATGAAAATAAATTTAATAGTTTTTTTTTTCTTTTGTTTTTATCTTTCCTTCCCTTTATTTTATATATATATATTTTTTATTTTTAATTTGCTTTCGCCTTCGCCTATTGAAAAAATTGCTTACCAAAGCCGTCACGATGACTATCACACAAGGCGAACCAATGCCTCTTTAAAATCTTATCAAATAGAGAATGATAAAAGCGTCTATTTCTATCAGCGAATACTACCAGCTATCCTTTCGTCAACCTTCGCATGCTCATGCAAAATAAAAAATTATACCTAAACAATTATTATCGCCATTTTTCACGAGTTCATCGAATCGATCATCGAGAGTACTCACCAATAAGATGATTAAAGTATCCATGGTATCCAAGAATTGATCATGCATGAATTATTATACGATCTCTCCCATATAATACACTAATACACAAAAATATGTACGTATATGTGTGAATATGAATGAAGCGATGAATGAAAGAACTTTTTTTTGGATCCGAAGAACGAACTAACCATTATAATGATCCCACGTACATATATACATATATATATATATGTATATATATATATATATATATGTATGTGTGTATGTAATATATGTATGTATATATGTATGTATGCATGTAAAAAGTTCGTTTCAAGGATCGTGGAAAAATGATGAAAACAAACGGTGAAGAAAGTGGAGCAAGTGTCGAAGCAAGGATCTCAACAGATCATTTCGGTTCAAAAATATAAATATAATAAAAGTATATAGATGAAAAGAAAACGAAAAGAAAATAAAAGAGAAAAAGAAAAGAAATAAAAAAACCGAACAAATAAATAAAAAAAAGAAAAAGAAAAAAAGGACCGAAAAGATTCGGTTGACGATGATCCTCGAGTAGAAAGTTTGATAGAAAGAGTCTAGAGCTAACTTTTTCTTTTTTTTTTTCTTTTTTTTTTTCTTTCGTTTGACATTATGATGAGAGTTTTTTTTAATTTTTCTTTTTTTCTTTTTTTCCATCTGACTGTGCTCACCATACTAGATGACATTACCTTGGTGATGGGTCCAGCTGAGGACATTTGCGTACGTTGAAGGGTCGATGTTGGGCTTGGCTTCGACCTGAATGCTGTCATTGTCTGGCTGACACCATCCGCCAATATGAATTGCTCCCTCAGCTCGATATTGGTTCTTCCCTTGGCTACAGTGTATTGCGTGCACGCAGTTAGAAGGAAGGCGTTATGGGATAATGCCGGGTTATGAGAGGAGGTGCCAAAGATTTTTTTTTACAGAGAAAAAGAAATAGATAGATAGATAGATAGATAGATAGATAGAGAGAGAGAGAGATAGAGAGAGAGAGAGAGAGACAGTGAAAGTTTTTGAAATCATTTAACATTCGGAATACAGGGGTAGTTTTTTTTTTTTTTTTTTTTTTTTTACAGAAAGGGAGTATTTTTTTTAAAGAAACAGAGAGAGAGAGACAATCGATCATCAGACAAAGATATTGATACAAAATTGAAAGATCATGCGAATTATCAATGGATGCGGAAGAATTATGACAAAAAGATAAATTGTATAAAGAAAAATATAACGAAGAAATGGAAATGACAAGATAAATAGATATATATAGAGAGAAAGAGAGATAGAGAGAGAGAGAGAGAGAGAGAGAGAGAGAGAGAGAGAGAAAAGAAAAGATAGAGTGAAAATGTGCGTGTACGGTGTATGATGGTTGCGTGTACGTGTGTTCGTGTGTGTAAGTAATATGAAAAAGAAAGAAAAAAAAAACACTATATTTAGAACGTTTGAAAAAGAAAAATAAAAAAGAAAAAAAAAAGAAAAAAAAAGAAAAAAAATATGATGCACATATTATTCATAAAAAAAAAAGAAGAGAGAAAAAAAATAAAATATTTTGTCCCACATACGGGACATATTAAGGCGATATTGACACGACAATTTTTACAAAGCCGATTCGAATCGAATCTAAAGCGCAATGATATTTTTTTTTTTCCACTGACAAAAGCCACGATATATATATATATATATGAAAATCGTTTCATGCTAACTCAATTTCATTTATACTTAAATATATATATATATAGCAAATAATGTGAAATAATAAATTACTGCTTGATATTGAACAGATTAAAAAATTAAAAAGAAAAGGACATTTGTTGTAGCATGAAACGAATGAAAAAAAAATATGCCTTTCTTAATTTACTTTTCTCCCACCATGCTCCATCCGTGATATCTATCGTAACAACATCTCGGCGTCTCCTCTTTTTCCTCCTTGCTATCTCTTACGAATAACCAATGTGATATTATATCCGCATATTTAACGTTAGTTTTACATAGCAAAACAATCAATCGCTACTATATATGTATATGTTATGTACAAAAAAAAAAAAAAGAAAACAAAAGAAATAAAAATAAAGAAATAAATAACACAATAAGTAAATAAAAATTTGAAAACAAAAACAAAATGAATCATCTCAAGAAGACTTAATTAACAATTCAAGAAACACCATGCCAACAAATTTAAATAGTATGCTTTGTTGCAAAAATTTCAAAAAAACCATACTAGTCGAGATATTTCAATGCTAGGCTGGTTGTTATTTAGTTCATGAATTAAAAAAATTTTTCTTTTCAAACAAATCCTAAAGATTGCATTAAATTTCTATGTTTTATATATTTTCGATGGTAAAATCGCATTAAAAAGATATTCGTGGCGCCATCTAAAGAATATTCCTAGAAACTGCTGGAAAAAACATCCCTTTTTATCGTCAAAATTGATCTGCAATACCATCTGGTTAGCAGTTTCTAGGAAGATTCTTCAGATGGCACCACGAATATATTTTCTTTTTTTTCATGCGACTTTACCATCGAAATAAATTAATTCATTTGAAAAATTACAAATTTATATGAAAATTAAAAAAATCCCTTATCTAATATAATTATACGCACTAGCGATTGATCTTTCGATCTAACTCGATCAGGTTACATGTTATATTTAACACAACGGCACAAAATTAACGGGGCTTGATATTATTATATATAATAAACAATACGATAGAAAATAAATCACACGTAACAGTTCTATCATGCACAATACACGGGGAAGTTAATTTCATGGTCTATAATTCGCGGTGTATGTTTAATATATATAAATATATATATATATATATAGAGAGAGAGAGAGAGAGAGAAAGAAAAAGAATGTATTATATATACATGTATCTTTTATAAAAAAAAAAGCTATGTATAATAAAAAATTTACAGTCGTTTAAAAAATAAATGTATATTTATCGGTACTATGTCTAAAGGAATAACTATCATCACACCTACATAGACCATGAATGTACTGTGTGCATGTAAAAAAGTCCTCACCGAGCGGACACCAGCCCTCATGTTGTTCCGGTTTGTTAGGATCCGGTATTGGCATTAGAAAAACTTAATGCATTAACGATAATTAAAAATAATTTCGTTTTTCAATCAATTTCGGAACGAGAAAGTACCATGCAACACATATCAGTGGTTCGGTTACAATCAAAAATACAAAATCATTTGGGAATGGTATATAGAAAAGAGGGAATGAAAATTATATATATATGTGTATGTATATATATATATATATATATATATATATATATATATATATATATAAATATATAAATATATATATATATATATTATATATATTAAAAAATAATATATATATATATATAAAGAAAGAAGAGGAGAGATACGAAGAATTGCAGCGATTTGGATATTTGGAATGTGTTAGAGAAAGAAAGAGAGAAAGAGAAAGAAAGAGAGAGAGAGAGAGATAGAGAGAAGAGAGAGAGAGAGAGGGAGAGAGAAAGATGGAATAGGAAAGAAAAGGAGGATAGGGATTATTAAATTTACGTTAGTATGGGAACCAATATATAATTTATCTACTTATATACCTTTTTTATCTACGGTCCTTAAGAGATCCTACTATTTCAGAAAATTAATAAGACACTTTTTTTTTTTTTTTTTTTTAACAATTTCTAATGAAAATTAATGAATAACAATGACAAGATTGATGATGCTTTAGAATGATACTCTTAAATAGTTTAAATAAGTTTAAATCATTTTCTGAAATAGCGATCTTTTGTATTAGTTGCAACACATAATCAAAAGCCCCAAAGAAAACCCGAAACCCGTAATACCTTTTGAGATATATATATATATTCATACGTGTATTTTTTTTTTTTTTTTTTTTTTTTGATTAATTCAGCAACCAGCTAAGCAAAGGAAAAAAATCAGCGGACACACACTTTTCTTTCACTCGTCCCTCTTGCATTGCATTATTGAAAATTTAGAATATTAACGATTAATTATATGCGATTAATCACAACGTTTTCGTACCTCAGGAGTTGAGATCATACACACAAACGCAATTATGATTATAAAATTTTCAGAGGTTCGGGGTTGCAGTTTTGTGGTATTGGTCTCGCGAGAAAAAAGTTTTCTTTTTTCTTTTTCTTTTTTTTTTTTTTTTTTGGCGGTTATAATGTTAATGGATAATAATAATTTGTTAATAAAAAGTATTCTTTCTATTTTTTTTTTTTCTCAATGCAACTATCGATGAAATAGAAGATGCAATAAAAACTTTGCTAAAAACTTTGATTGTCAATTGAAAAAATAAAATTTTATGCAAGATTATTATTATTATTAATTATTATTATTAATTATTATTATTATTATTATTACTATTATTATTATTATTATTATTATTATTATTATTATTATTATTATTATTATTATTATTATTATTAATATCGAACATAATAAAAATAAGCGAAATTAGAAAATTAGAAATTAGAATCGGCATTAACAAACTATATACACAAATTATTATTCAAAGATATCAAGACATTATTAATGATGATATCACGAAGAAAAAAAAAAAAATCAAACTAAAGACACGTTAGCTGCCTCGGATGGATGATCAGAGAGGAGGGATGAGGAACGTTTGTGAGAGAATTGGAATGGTTTGCGTTAAACTATATAATTATTTTTATGCGGAAAATCATCACGCGTGTTATTATATCACGTTTCTATTACGATTAGCAGAAATACATACTTTTTATGATATATACATATGTTATGTAGAACTGTTTTTTCTTTTTTTTTTTTCTTTTTTTTTTCTTTTTTTTTTTTTTTTTTTTTTAACTAAATTCGATTGAATTTTTCTCCCGGAATTTTTTTTTTTCTTTTATCTACCTGACTTCACAGATTATCATATTTTTTGATTTCGGGCCAAGGTAAGATTTTTCTCTTTTCTTTTTTCTTCTTCTTTCTTTTCTTTTTTTTTTTTTTTTTTTTTTTTTTTTTTTTAATATATATAACTTACCGTAACCCGAATTTCTTACGTCATTTAATATTAAATTGATCAATGATAAAAGTGAGTACTTACCGCGACATGGATCATTTTTCAAAAGGAATTCGTCTAATGCTACCCAACCACCTCCTACTCGAACCATCACTGTAGATCTTAATATCCTGACTAGACGTAGTTTTTGACTGTCACCAAACTGTAAATATATATATATATATATATACGTATACGTATAAATATAATTATTATATAAATATTAATAAATAAAAAATTAAATAAATATTATATATGAAAATCATGTAAAATTTCTCCAAAAAAAAAAAAAAAAAAAAAAAAAAAAAAAGAAAAGAAAAAACAAATTAGAATTAATTTGAATGAACAAATTATTAATTTTTATTATATTTTTTTCATTTCTTTCTTTTTTTTTTTTTTTTTTTTTTTTTTTTTTAAACGACACCTACCCTGTACTTTCCTTCACCAACTTGGAATACTCTGAACTTTTGCCGGCACGTACACAACATAACCAATCGTTTAACTTCGTCATGTATCTTATCAGTATCATTATAAGTACGTCGTTCTTCCCAATCTGGTCTCAAAGCAGCAATAAACTCTTTCCAATCTATCAAACCTTCTCCGTGACGATCAAATAGATCTGCAACCGCACCCATCTCCAATCGAGACGTTTCAAATTCTACAAACATTAGAGCAACAGACGGTCCAGTATATTTTCATTCATGTATTTCAATAAAAAAACAAAAACAAAAAAAAAAAAAAAAGAAATAATATACTAACTGGTATTCATAATTCCTTGAATGAAATCTTCACGAGGTATAAGCCCATCGTTATTCTTATCCATTTTCCTAAAGAGATCCGTCAGTCGAGATTTCTTATGATTCATAAACTTCAGGAACTGAAAAAGAAAAAGAAAGAAAATATATAAAAAGAAAAAAAAAAAAGAAGGAAAGAAAGAGAAAGAAAAAAGAAAAGCGTTAAAATATTTCTAACGTGATTTGTCAATGAACGAATATAGAAGAAAGAAAGAAAAAAAATATCTTCTTACTCTCTTGCGCCAGTCTTCCCAGCTAAAGTTAGCAACACGATCCAACTCCTGAATATAATTATATTTGTCCTGTAGACGACGTTGACGTTCCCAAGCTAACATCCAAACGTGACGCCACCTGTCCCACAGGAGTTTCACCCTTGGACTACGGAATTCTGGTTCTGCGCCTTTACTGCTCGTATAAGAAAACAAGGGGAAAAAAAAAAAAAGAAAAAAATAAGAAAATGATTCAAACGAGTTATTAAAAATATCATGAAAATGTTTTATATATATATATATATGTATAAAAAAAAGTTTGGATTTTCTTTTTTTTCCTTCTCAATCCCTTAATAATTAAATATAGCATAGCTCTCACAATACACGCGTGTAACGTAACAACAAAAAAGTTATGGACATTAATATTAACAAAAATATAAGAATAACAATAAAATGATAAGGATAAACAGTGTGAAAATTAATAAGAAGATGGAGGAGAGAATGGATAATAATATACTTAGGATAATTGAAATCTGTCGAAAATAATGACAAAACGCACCTTCCTTTTGGTGGGAAGCGTGGACCAATGTGTGGCAATGAAAGATCTGGCGTCCTCTCGCGACCCGGGCTGGCTCGGCTAAACAAGAACATGCCTCACGTCACTCAAAACACTCTCTACTGGATCTTACATGTAGGATTGATTTGTCTGCGTCACAAAGCAGGCTTCATCAAAGTACGTGTTTCAATGTATGTCTTTTAATGATTACACATTATGTACGATTATATGAATGTATGAGAGTTTCAATATGTGTATGTAAGTATGTATGTGTGCATGTATGAGTTGAAAAAATTTGTTGAAAGATAAAAAAAATTAATCACGCATATAACAGACGTATCTTCAAAGACACGTTCTATCATAACTTATGAAATGATATCTAATAAATATTTCCTATCGTTGATTTGTAAAATTATTCGAGAGAAATAATGAAAGATTAATGATACTTATTGTTAGTTAATTCGTTAATAACATTATTTGACAAGGATGCGTATATGTTAGTAGTGAAGAAAACTGTAGGCTTTTCATTTCTTTCTGGTTTTTTTTTTTTCAAAATCTTCATTCATCTTCATTTATGCAGCTTCACGATGATACACCGAGATCATTTTTGTGCGTTGCATCTTCTTCCGACTTTAAAGGGTAATACTGAATTTTGTGAAAAGGAAAGTGTTTGTTAATGTCTTTATGTGTTAATGTGCGAGAGACAACATTCAATTACAAACATGCGAGACGAACAACAACAAAAAAAAAAAAAAAATAAATAAATACAACATTTTTCTTTTTTATAATTAACGAGCTAGCTAATCAGACAATAATGCAATAATATAAACATAATTAAAACAATTAATATTGAAGTATATGAATTTTTAAAAAGCTTAAAAAAGAGAAAAAAAAATATAATAAAGCAATTATTATTGAAATTTAAAAAATAAAAATTATCTTTTTGTCTTTGACTTGAAACGCCATCTGAAGAATATTCCTGGAAACTTTTCAAACTATGATTATCCATTTATCGACCAAATTAATATTTTTACCGATATAATGAAAAATATGAGTTGTTTCAAGGAATATGCTTCAGATGGCGTCACTATGCATGTTCCATGCGATTTTATCATAAAAATTAATAAAAATGCTCGTCGATCCTTTGAATTTAAAAAACGCACCTTTGTTTTCTGGAAGGAGGTTGTTCTTGTTCCACATCTTGATATTGATCCTTACTGCTGTCCATAATATTAATATAACATGCAAAAACGTACACACATTACAAATGATACAAGCAAAAAACATAAAAAAAAAAAATTGCACACAAATGCAAAATAAAAAAACGTGCAATATATATATATATATATATATATGTGCTAAAGTATAAAAAAAAAAAAACTTTTTTTGCTATTGTTAAAATACATAGAAAGCATGATATATCAAATTATTTATGCTATCTAAACAAATAATTCATAAAATTTCTATTTTAATATGAGACAATTGAAAATGATCGATCGATAAAAGTAATGATCATTATTTCGAGGTAATGATTTTTTGATATTTATGTGCACATTTAATGTTCTCCCTTTCTTTTTTTATTTATTTATTTATTTTTTTTTTTTTTTTCATAATGAAAAACCGGCTTAGAATGATTAAGAAATTTTGATGGCACCGGCGTTCAAATAGTTTTTATGAGATTCAAGGATTGTATTTAATTATACTTACACTGGTGCAGGTGATTTAGCTTTTGGCACTTTTCGTCCGTCCTTCGTTACTTTGATTTGTCTTGCTTTACAGACACGATCTACTTCGTTCTGTCTTCTACTTGCATTTTCCATAAATTCTCTATGATCAGCAATGAGCATTTCGAGAGTCGGACGATCGTCTGGAAGTGGTTCGCTTTCGAGGGCATTCAAAGTATTTTCTAATCCTTCTAACCAAGCCAATAATTCCTCTAGGAGATTATCAAGATCCTAAAAATACAAATGCGAATGATAATTAATTAATATTAATTTTGTTCAATCATAACATATTAATAAAATTAATCATATTATTTTATTTTATATAATGATGTCTTACTTGAAGACCACGCATATGATTTTCAAGTCTTTGATTTCTTTGTTGAGCCCAAATAGCAACTTCTTCCCATCTAGATTGAATAATGGTTATCCAATGTTTGATAACGGCAGCTCCATCGGGATGAGCTTTACCTAAGATAATATGAGCCAATTCCAAAGTATTATCCTTTTCAATTTCCTTAGCTTTCAATTCACGAAGGAATTTCTCATGTTCCATCAATTGGTTTCTACTCTCTTGTTCATCCTCTGGTAATTGCCCAGCGAATCTAAGTTTCATTTCGGCGTCACTCAACCATTCTAACAAAACATGGACCGCTTTGTGAAGACGTTCGGCTTCTCTGATAGCTTCCTCTAATTTTGCGGTTTTCTTTGATGACAGACGTGTTACGGTGTCCCATAAACTGTTAAGTTCTGATAATTGAGATCTTATCAGGGAAGCATCCTCTGCCGAAGCTTTGGATTCTAATTCACGACCAGTTTTGATGACCGACTCCATTTGTGATTCGCGTGATTCTAAATCTTTTTCGAAAGTTTTATGTTGTTCGACCAGATTCGTTACGGTGTCCAAATCACCATGCAATGGTCCAGTGTCCGATAAATGTTTTTCCATCTTGCCAAGCCAATCGAGAAGCGCTTGAATGGCATCCTTGAATTGTCCAGAGAACAATAACGCTTCCTCCAACTTTCTTTGTCTATCAACGCACTTTGAACAAACTGTCGTCCATTTGTTCTTCAATTCGTTCAACAATTCCTTCAAAGCAGACTCGTCGGCCTTCGGTGCCTTGTCCTTCAAAGTTTTACCATTCTTCATGGTCGTATCATACGTACCTTGCTTAGCGCTCAAAGCTTTCTGTATCTCGCGATGCTTGTTAAGACGCGATTTTATCTTTTCTGGATCATTTCCACCAAGACCATCAGCAGCAACTTCGTCCAAGGTCTTCTCAGTTTCGTCCAACCAATTGAGCAAATTCGACCATGCATCGTGAAACTCTCTTGCCTCTTTATATCCATGATCGAGTGCTCTAGTTCTCTCGGCTGACTTTGACACAACACGTTCCCATCTATGTTGAACACTGATCAATAGATTTTTAATAAGTATCACATCCTGTTTTTGTGAGAAGTATTTCAAATGCGTTCCCTTCTTATCCAAATTTAACATAGTTTCTCTATGAACACCAACATCCTTCTGAAATTGTTTATGCTCTTCTATTTGACCTAATATAGTCTCCATGACTCTGGAAACTGGTTTGAGATTCGTTAGGATCTTTTCTGCATTCGTAAGCCAATCAACAAACGCTTGCAAAGCATCATGAAACTCTGTTGCTTCCTTCAAAGCAATTTCCAATTTGATTTTCTTATCACTCGCTCGTGCAGTGACATTGTCCCATCTCTGTTTCAAGGTTCGAAGATTATGATTCAAACCACCAGCACTACTTGCATCGGCACGTTTCATATATTCCTGTCCTTGTTGTAAGACAGTTTCTACCTTTGGCCGATTTTGTTCCAATTCGTTGTAAATTTCCATAAATCGTTCCAATTGTTCCGACGCTGTTTCAGGCAAACCACCGACCGGTTTCGATGCTACTATCATATTATCAACATCGCCTAACCACGACAAAAGATCTTGTATTTCAGCAGTGAACGATTGTGCCTCTCTCAAAGCATCTTCCAATTCTCTTTGCCGATCAGCCGCTCGTTGAAGTAGATCTCTCCAACGGCGATTTAGCGTACCTAATTTTTCTGCCGTTGTTGAAGCCTCGGTTGTACCTTTTCCATCTTCGATCAATTGTCTGCCAGCATCGTTCAACGTGTCGACACTAGTTTGATGCGCTTGGATATCGTTAACTAAGACTTTCAGTTTAGCTAATTCGACCTCGATAACTTGCGGATCTCCTGCAACTGCTTTCAAATTGTCCAACGTTCTATCCGTCTTATCGATCCAAACGAGCAACTCATCAAGAGCATGTTGGAATTGTCCTAATCGTAACAAAGCATTCTCTAAAAGTCTTTGTCTCTCTACAACACCCCTGAGCAATCCGTCCCAACGTTTGTTAACAGCGCCCAATGGTTCTTTAATAGCTGCTGCTTGTTCGGACGATGTTCTTTCTGTCAGTTCAGCTGCTTGTCTAAATCGGATGAAAGATTAGAGTTAGATGTGTCATTTGTATATCGGTGAAATGATACTGTGGATTTTAGCCAGACAAACTTTCAAGGCTACACCTACAAGGACAGAGGGCGGGGATGAGAATATCCTGTCAGTAAAAAAACGAAAAAAAAAAAACAAAAAAAAAAAAGAAAAAAAAAAAAAGAAAACAAAAAATACTACTGGAAAGATTAATGGACACAAACGAGACACTAAAAATCAGTACTTCTATCGATTTACTCTTTTATTACTTTTCCTCATGGTTTATTTTGTTTTATTTTTTGGGGATTTGCTTTTTTATTTTATGCTTCACACCTCTTGCATGCGGCTATACGAAGGACGGTAATCAAGTGAATACTTTGGGATAATCAAATTCAACGCGTTATTTTGTCATACAAAGACAAACAATGGGTTAAGATCATCTGTTATTCGATCAAAATGAGGTGTCACATTATAAAGAATGTTAAGCCATGCTCTAACTACAGTAATAACACAGAGAGAGTGAGAGAGAGAGAGGTTGACTTGCCTTGTCAGACTCCTATGTTCGGGAACCGGCACGGAAAAAACAAAAATGTTGGGATTAGATTAAAGTTATATCGAAGTGGTTGGTTCTCTCTCAATATTCTTCCAAATAGAAAATCTCACAAAGGGGACAATGCGATGCACTGAACTCTTTGTAAATGCAATGTTATAAAATTGTTCAAAAAGAAAGAAAGAAAAGTAGAATGAAAATTTAACGAATATAAAATCTTACCTGTTCAATGCTTCGACCTTCACCATGTGTGGATCAACCTCAGCTTTAAAGTTTGACAACTGTTTGATCTGAGTTTTAACTTCATCTATGTCACTACCAAGGGGACCCATGTCAGCAAATCTATCTTCAGCTTCCTGTAAGAATTCCAAAAGATTCTGAAGGGTTTCATGGAATTCCATGGCCTTCTCCATGGCGTCGATAAGATTTTCTTCGCGTCTAGCGTAAAGGGCAGTGACGTTGTCCCAGGCTTGATCCAAATCTTCGATGTGCTTTCGTACTTCTGGTTTGTCTGGTTCACCACACAGGCCCATCAATTCGTGACCAGATGCTCTTACTTGTTCTACGTCAGGTTTGGTTTGATCGATTTCCTGTCTGATTTCTTGTAAAGCTACTTGTTGCTGTTGTATAGCAGCTGGTTGAGCCGCTGGTGGTGCTTGTCCAGCTAGAGCATCTTGCAATTCTCTCAAAGTTGACATTACCCCATTCAATTCTGACCAGAATTTCTCTGCGATCGACAAGGTGTCGTCCAAGGTGTGACCACGTTCTGTAGTTGCTCTTTGTACATCCGTCCATAATTGATTCAGTTTATCAAGTTTACGTTTGATATCTTTAACAGCAGGATCAGCTCTATTCCCTGCTTTACTGATAACATCATCAGCAGCTTTCCTTACAGCGGCATAAGCTTCCGATCTTTGAGCTAAATCTTCGGCCAATGCAGCATTTTCTTCCATTTGATCTCGTAGTCTTGGTGGATGTGCACTTACCGGTTCAGCACCATGTACCTGATCAGCAGTTGATGTTAATGCTCGTAACATACCTTCCAATTTGTCAGAGAACTGTGAAGATTCTTGCAATGCTTGTTCCAACGTTTGTTGACGACCTCTTAGCTCTGATCTTAGAGCCGCATAACGAGCGTTATCATTGTCCACAATATCTTGAACTTTCGAACCTTCTTCCTCGTTACATAGTTTGATCAAAGCTTCACCAGTCTTGTTAAGTTTTTCTACCAAAGGTTTGTGCTCGTTAATGCTCTGAATAAGAATTTCATTTTTATCTTGCTGAACTGCTATCAAATCTGGTCTCAAAGCAGGCATAGGTAACATAGCAACTTGTTGTTCAGCTTCTTCCAACCAACTCACAAGACCTGCATGAGTATCACGAAGATGTTCAGCCAATGGCAAAGCTTGTTCCAAAGCACCCAATCTGTCAGAGGAAAGACCTGATACAATTTCCATTGTTTCTCGAAGGTCCTCCATTTTATCTCGTATCGTTGATGTATCTTCGTGATGAGCATTTTCACGAATAACTTTCTTAGCTGTTGAAATGACATCACGAACACGGCCTTTTTGACTGGATATATCATCGTTCAGAGCCTTGTGTTCTTTCAGTTGAACTCTTATTATCTCGGGCTCGCTACTCGGTGGCTCAGCTTCACGTAATTGATTATCAACTTCTCTGAACCAATCGAGGAGATCATCGATATCCCCGATAACTTCCAGAGATCGTTGCTTGCTCAATTGAATCCTTTCAGCTTTCCTCTGAATTTGTTCAGCAATTGCATCGAATCTTCTGTTGTCTCTGGTTACCAAGCCTTCTATGGTAGCAGCACCTTCTCCCGGAGATATTTGACACAATTGTGGACCGACCGCATTGATTTTATCGAGAATAGGCCTGTATTCTGAAATTTCCATTTCGAGTCTTATAATTTCATCCTCGCGAGTTTCAGCAGATTGTAAAGCTGATTCTGCTCCTTGCATCCAATCCATGAGACGATTGTGATTGTCATGGAATTGCTGGACCAATGGTAAAGCTTCCTGTGCGTGTTTCAGAAGATCTGATCCACGTGTAACCAAGTCATTGAAACGACGTTGCAATGAATCTAATTTGTCTTTTAGTCGGAGAGCTTCGTCGCTAGAAATATGTTTCATCAATTCCAGCCCTGAATCTGTTGTACTATCTACTTCTGTCTGTCTTGTAGACACTTCTTCTGTTAGATCTGCCAGATCTTCCATTTGTTGTAAAAGTTTTTCCGTATGAACAGCCAATACTCTATATTTTGAAAGCCTAACTTCCATGCCTTCCATCCAAGCCTGTAAGTCTTGATAGGTAAGAACCAAGTGTCGTAAGCCTTGTCTCGAACGTTGCAGAAGTTCACCAAGTGCTTCTGAACGTTCAACAAGTGCAGCGTATCTGTCAGCAACATCTTGAAGTTTATCCGCCAAGGCAGCTGCCTCATCTTCACCTACAAGAGCCATCAGTTGACTAGCTATGTCGGTTAATTCGCTGAAGTCTGGTTTTTTCGAGAGTATGTCACTATGAAGTACAGCATGTTCGGAAATACGTTGCTGGATTTTCTCCTCATCGGTTGGTACCAATTCCATTTCTCTAACTTTCTTTTCTGTTTTATCCAGCCACGTAGCAAGTGGTATTAATTTGTCTTGGAATTGTTTAGCCACGGCCATAGCCTGTTCTAAAGCATCCATTCTTTCTGCAGCACCTTCTGTTAAATTATCAAATCGACCCATCAAATTCTTCATTTGTTTCTCGATAACTTTGCGTTCCTTCGTATCTGCACCAGCTGTTACTTCTTGGCCCATATTGTATAAAGATGACATTGAATTTTGTCGATCCATTAACATCTTCTTCAAGAATTTCTGTTCTTGAAGTTGTGCCTTGACCACCTTATAATCAGACGACGGTGGTTTTTGATTAGAAACCATTTCTTCGGTATCGGTTAACCACTTTTCGAGGCCATTTAAAGCTTCTTGGAATTTACCAGATTGTAGTAAACCTACATCTAATTTTCTGTCACGCTCGTTCAACTAAAAGTAATAATAATAAAATACAAAAATTTAATAATGTAACAAAATTGTGCGCAAAGTTTATTTTGTAATAAAAAATAATACTTACTTTATCCTTTAGATCATTCCATCTATCATTCATTTTATCAAGATCCTTTTCAATGTTCGTGGTGCTAACATCACGACCTGCAGTTTGAATAAGTCCCTGACCAAGAACATTGCATAAATCAACGTTGCGAGAAATGGGTTCAATTTTATTGATCTTAAGTGCCATGAAATCTTCTTGCTGTGCTTTGATCGAATCGACTTCTGAACCAACTGGCTTGAATTTTCTAACTTGATCATTAGTTTCAGCTATTTCATCTATAACGTTTCCATGAGCTTGATAAAATTCTTGCAATTTATTCAATGCAGTACTTAATTCTTCTTCCCTGTTACGTGCACGTTCCTCGAGTTTTCCAATTTGTCGTTTAAGACTTTCAATTTGTTGCCTGGTTGCTACAGAATCAGCAGCGAAGCCACTGTCAACCAAACGTTCACCAAGATTTTCAAGATCATTAGCATCATCGCAGAGTTTATTAACTTTATGAATGATTTTACTGATGTCTTCGATCTGTCCTCTAACAATTTTAATTTCTCGTCCGGGTGCTTTCATCGAATCTAATTCCTTTTCTATAGAAGCTAAATGTTGATTAATGATCTTGACATGATCATTAAATTGTGCCATTGCAGTAGCCGCACTCTGTAATTCGTTACACCTATCGTCTAATTTCGCTTGCAAGTCATCGATTCGATCGGTTACATTGTCAACTTCATCTTGCAAATGTGTTGCATCTATTCCTTGTTCATCAGCTTTCTTTACTAAATCATTGGCCTGTTTGCGTACTGCTTGCAAAGGTTTCTTCAAGCTAGCTGTTTCTTCTCGTAAATTCTATGAAAAAGAAAAAAAAGAAAATTACAAATTTAAATCAATTCATTGTAAATATAAAATATACATTTTCTTTTTTTCCTTTAATAATACTCGATTATATTACCTTAATTCTATCGAGAAGCTTTGGATCTTTAGATGCTCCACCAAGAGCATCATGAGAAGCTAGTTTGTCTTCGCAACGTTGTAAATCATGTTTCAAATCACGAAGATTTTCTACGAAGTCTGTAAGATGACGTGCGGTATCTTCCAAAGACTGTGTTCTTTCTAAAAGATCTAAAAATATATAAACATAAATATTATATCCTGTGTGTGTGTGTGTATGATTAATAATCAATTTAATTAAGATTTCAATTATATATACCATTATTCAATTTGTCCCATCTTGTTTTCATGGCATTCAATTCATTTTTAACTATTTCCTTATCGATATCACAAGCACCAAGGAAGGATTCCCCTAGAGTTTTGTTATTTTCAAATTCACCAGAACGTTTCCATACTTCGTTTCTGAACGATGACAATTCTTTCAATTGTTTTTCAATATCCTTGCGTTTGAAGGATGCTGGCTTTAAGCTTTCTAACTTATCTTCAGCCTGTCTCAACCACGGTAAAAATTGATCCTGTGCTCTATAATACTTTTTACAATGTTCTGCGCAAGTTTGAAGTTTGGTGTGTCTATCGAGTGTATCCTTTTTCAAACGATCCCATTGAGATTGCATTTTATCAAGATCTCGTTGAAGAGAACGATTTTCAGATTTTTGCGAACGTGCAATAATGTCACGTCCTTTGTTTAGCAACATAATGACCTCATGTTCTTTACCCATTACATTACGATATACTGGCTCGTGATGATCCAATTGTTGTTGCAATATTTCTCGATCAGCCGAAACCAATAATTTTTCAGACATATTTCCAAGTTCATCGGCAAGCCAACCAAGAGTTTTGCTACAGGAAGCTTCAAACTGTCGACCATCTCTAAGATTACCTTCGATTTCAGCTTTTCTATGATCTAATTTCTTTTGCAAGTTGACATATAATTTTCCAACAGCTGTAAGTTTACCATGGATCTCTGATTTCGAAGCTGGATCACTTAATACCTCGCACAATTGTCCACCAGCTGCTTCGGCATCGGCTAACAACGGTCTCTGTCCTTCCAATTGTCTCTCCAAATTTTCGATCTTACGTAACTGTTCCTCAGGATCTTTATCGAGAGGTAAATCGTCCAAATTATCTGAAATCGTTTGAAGAGCGTCACGTAAACGATTAAGGCTAGCGTCGAATTCACGACTGGTACCAACTGCATCACCCAAACTCTGTCCACGTTCGTCCAATCGACTGAGTTGATCTGCCCATCTTTGTAAAATACTATGCAACTTGGTACTAATCTTTTGACCGTCCGGCGAATCGGCAGATATTCTGGCAAGAACATTTTCACCAACTTGAACCAAATGATCCAATTGCGGTTGCTGGGTTCTGAATTCTTCTCTGAGTACTTGAACTTGTTGGACTTGACTAGAAACCATTCTTGGATCTGACGATATCGGACCTAACGCACCCAGCATTCTTTCCTTTGCACCAAGCCAAGAATTGAGACCGTCGAAAGTATCGTAGAAATCTTTAATATCCTCCAAAAATTTAATTCTGTCCTTGCATCTATCAGAAATTGACTTCCAACGACTTGCCACATCTTCCATTTCATCGTTAAGCCTATCGCTACCATCAGCTCCCTTCTTACGCCTAACCAAATCACGCACTTGGGTCCTTGTACTATCTAATAATGATTGCTTTTCATACATCTCTTCAACGATCACTTTTATCTGTTTTACAGTTTTATCTGCTTCATCTTTAATTGTTGGAATACTTTCTTTCGGGAGTTGGCGTTGAATCTAAAAATATATAGATCATATATATATATATATATAAAAGATCAAATAGTGAAATTAAAAATATATTAAAAGAATAAAAACAAATTTTTACCTTATCCAGGAAGAGAGAAAGTGCTTTCAAATTATCCAAATGTTTTCTTAACTCTTCTTTAACATTATCCAAATCTGTTTGCCGATCAGATAATCTCACACCTAGTAAACCATATCTATTATTGATTTCTGATAATTGTTGCTGAACAGGCGATAAATCTTCCAAATGGAAACCATCCTGGCTAGACCGTCGGCTGCTGAATCCACTGCTACCACCTGGAGATACCGGACTTTGTAGCGCGTAGCCTTTTGTAGGAGATGGTGAACGACCGTCTTGTGACATTCGTCGGACTACAAAAAAAAAATAAAAAAAAATAAAAAGAAAAGTGATGAGTAAGATGATGATGATACGCGTAAATCAGAATGCAAGAAAAAAGAAAAAAAAGTAATATATGTATGTATATTGGAGAGAAAAAAAAACAATCATCTACATCCGCGTAATGAGATGATAGGTGTATTAACAATATTTTCATGTGTGCGATGACATATCGTTAATTATTATTTTTTAATTACCTGGTCTTTTCGTAGGGCTAGTGCTACCACGACGACGAGTTGGACTTTCACCACGTTCCTTCAATAAACTATCATAAGTTATACCAAGATCATTTATTTTATCAACGGTACCACCATAATCACGATATTCTTTTTGTATAGGTTTCAATTCCTCAACTTGCTTCTTCAGTTTTTCTAAATCAACAGCTACTGGCTCCAATCTCTGTAATTTATTTTCTGTACGTGTCAACCAATCTATCACTTGATCACGTAACTTTTCATAGGCTGATAATTGTTCTGCTCTCGATTTACTAAGTCTTTGTTTTTCGTCAAGAAGATTGTTCATTTCTTTCCATTGAGATTCAAGTACCTTGATCTTATCTCTAATAGCAGTAGCTTCAGTAATATCTTTTTTAGAAACCAAATTCTTTCCATTTCGAATGAGATCTTCGAAATGACCTCTATGATCTTCACGTTTATCGATCAATTCTGCCATTTTACTTTCATACTCAGATACATCGAGTTTATTTAATTCTCTAGATTCAAGTGACTCGATCATATGCGAGTACCACGTTTCAAATTTAGATGTTTCAGTAAGGAATTCATTAAGAGCTTGAGAAACATCGTCGAGGAATTCTCCGCGACGTAAAGACTTGTCCATAAGTTTTTCGAATCTACTTTGTACATCTTTCAGTTTACCCTCGATACGTTTAGCAACGCGAACATTGTTTGAATTTAATAAAAGATCTTGGGCACTTGCAGCAATGGCATCTACGCTTAAACGATGACTATCCAAGTCTGCTTGAAGTAGACGCTGTTCTCTTTGTTGTTCTTCGAGATGTTCTTTTTGCAAACTTGCAGGACGTTGAAGATTCCTTCATGTACGAAAAATAAAAAATATATTTATATTGTATAAAAAAAAAAGAAAAAAAATATTAATGACAATTTAAAAAGAAATGCTTTATTATTATCACTTACTTGAACTGACTTTCAGCATTGTTCAACCATACAACCAAACCATCTAAAGCATCCTGAACACCTTGACATTGCACCAACGCTGTGTCCAATTCTTGACATTTAACTTGCAAAGCCTCGCTTAGTTGTCTGTACTTATCTTCGATTACCCTAACTGGATCCTGAAGTGCATCGACTTCCTGTGGAGTCAATTGTCCATCAAGCGATCTAAGTAGAGCATCGACGCCATTTTTCGCTGCGTCTATTAAACGTTCATTAGCTAGTAATTCGTTGTTCAATGCTTTTGCTTTGTTCAATTGATCCTCCACTTGTTTTGGCTCGGCTGCAATAGCCTCGGATATAATACGATGCACTTTTGGTTCTACTTCCCTTAACCACGTATTTGCCTTTTCTAATGATTCATTATAATCACGTTGCTTTCCACCAACTCCTGACAATCTATCTGACAATTGATTGGCACGCGTTAACAAATCCTTGTATTGTGTCGTTACAAGAGAGACCTCGTGTCTTACTGGCGAATCTTGACTGGCTGTTGGCTCTTTATGAGGTAATCTTTGTGGCAAACTTGTTCTAAAGTCGTTCAAAATTTGCAAGTATTCTTTGCTTTCGTCGACGAATTTCTGTGCAGCCATGGTTATAAATCTAAGGTCTGCTTGATGAGCTATAACGTCGCTGATGAAATCGCGCGTGGTGTCTGCACTGCTGCTTAATTTATTTAAATCCGATAAAGATCTTTCCTTGTTTTCTAATGTTCGACATGCTTTATCCAACCATACGGAGAATGTTGAGAGTTCGTTTCTAAAAATTAATGAACATTGTTACTTCACATCTTTACGTTTATAACAATTAATAGACCCATCGGATAATTTTTACTAACTTGAATTTGCATAATTCGTCTCTGGCTCCTACCAATCGTCTGACTAACTTATCAGCACGATCAGTAGTTTTGTCGAATCTTGTTTTAAGTGATCTGCCACTTTTTTCTAATGTCGATACCTCATCACTCGACAATACGTCGCTACCTGTTAAAACGACTTGACGAACTTGGTCCAGACAAGATGAAACTTGACGTCCATGAGATTCTAAATCCTCCTTTATTTCCTATAATCATGTATGCGTCAGAAAATATCTGATTTTGTTAATAAAATTATAAATTAATTATAAAAACTTTGGAATAACTTACTTTCATGATGTTTATTTGATTTCTTAATTCTTCGATATCTTCTCTGACGGTATCTTGATTGGCAAGTTTATCTTCGACCTCGGATATCCATTGAAGGAGTTTGGATAACGTTTCATCGCACAATTTATACTTCTCTTCAACCGCTTGCTATAAAAAAATTATCAAAAATAGATCATCGTCGTTCTCTTGGAAATGATTTGGGAGCTAAGAGTTGTTCTCTCTACGCAAATAGTTGAGAAAATAAAAGGAATTTTTTGCGAGTATAAAGAATACTGCCAGCTTACCAATGACAGTAGCTAAATAAGGAGAGATTAAGAAGAAGCTTATGACATATCTCACACATGCAAGCACAAACACACATACACTGAGAACGTACAAGTAGAGATACAGTTTTGTATGGTAGCTTTAATTTATCTGCAAAGAGCTGCATATTTTACGTATGTTTTTTTTCATATGCAGCTTGAAGCATAACCAATGTTGAATGTGAATATGAAACTAGGCCTCCGATTAATTATAGTCTGTTCGTTCTTTTTCGTTTCTTTTTTTTTTTATAGCAAATAAATTAAAACGCATAACGATGAAAGTGTAAAATATATGGCACGATGTAATAATTCTTGTAATAAACTTGTAAATATGTATAAAATATATGTCATAACAATATGTTATATAATTATGTGGAATGGTTTCCATTAAAAGTCGTGCTAAAAATTCAAACAAATAAACACAATATTACACCTGTAAAAAAGTAAAAAACATTTAAAATATAACAATTATCATTAATAAATAACACATATACAAAAAGTAGTAAACACTAAAACTTAATAAGAGAGACAATTAAAGTTAATATATATAAATTATCTTTCAAACTCAAAGATTATTCATTGAAATTAAATTATAAATAATAATATTTCTGTGCTATAACATCAATATTTAAAAATATAAAATATTAAATTAGAAAAAGTGTGTTAAAAAATTTCAACATGTTCATTTAACTTTTATGCAATATTACGTTACGTAAATTAAAAAGAAAGATTTGTATTTAATAGAAGATAAACGACTTGAGTTCTATATAATAATTTATGAATGTTCGATCTTAAAATGATTAGAAAATGCTTTTGAAAGAAATTATGATGTAGGATTGTATTAATAAACGAATTTGTAGTGGATTTCCGAAAAAATTGAATTTGCGACATTATATTGAATGAAGAAATTGTTTTTCGTTATAATAAAAAATCAATGATACTAATTTGGCCTTCTAATCATAATTATCTACCAGAAACATTTTCGAATCTTTGATCTCGTCTTACTCGTTAAAATTCAACTATTTCTCATGTCAATCTTTGTAGAATGAAATGCAACCGACATATATATATATATATATTGAATACTTAAAGTATATAAAATATAGACGTGTTACACTGTCACATGTTACTTATAAAAATGATTATTACTTAATTATTTGTTTAATAAAAGGCCGAATTAGCGTTGCTGTTGCGACAAGATGATTTGGGATTAATGGATTTATATCATAGTAAACGATGTCAAAAAATAACAATGTCATTGATTTGTGAATTGCGTTATATCCTCGGATCACGCGAGGTTCGATGGATGATGAACTGTTGGAAGCCTGAGAGAAACATTTTTTTATGTAGTTAGTCTGTCAGTTTTGTTTTAATGAAAAGAATGATTGATTCCTTTTGTTTACTTAATTAATTACCCCAAGTGTTATACGATAAGTGATAATAAGCACGGATAATGCATGGACATCAGGGATATTTAATAAATAAAAAAAGAGAAGAAAAAAAAAGAAAGACATAAAATAAAACTATTCCGCCATGAAACACAACACAAAACGATAAATGTTTATTTATTTATAAATATATATATATTCGAAGGATGATTTTTTTTTTTTTTTTTTTTCATTTAATTATAAATTAATGATTTCGACGAGTTCCATGCAAATTTCACTGAATTGATTTTAATTATGTTATATACGTAGTATATCATGATGGATACGTAGATTTTAATTTTAAGATTAGAATATGTTAAAATGTGTGATATATATTTATCGTGAGACCCATGCTAGGGAAAATAAATACATGCCTTCGAATATCGTATCGATAATGGACACGATATATAGATCGAGGTCCACGATTATGAGTCGATCTATGTGCATGTGTGTATGTATATATATATATATATCAATGATGGCAACCGGGACTTTTGGAAAGCAGAAAAGTGCAACAATCCTTAACCTCTAGCACAAGCTATAATATTAGGTTGTTACAATATTAAGAGGAGAGGAAAAAAAAAAAAAGAAAAATAAAAGAGATGGATAGCATCAAAAGCTCTCTGACTTACCCTCGCTTCTGCGGTGAGTATATAACCACGTTCCATGGCCTTCACGAAGTCGATACTCTTTCCCTCTGGATCTTCAAAAAACCTGCCCGCCACACTATCTACCTTCCCACTATTTACAGCTTCCAACAAACTTACGATATTACCACTAATAGGATCTTTGATCACTGTTGTAGACGGATCTATTAAACCCCCTTCTATTGCACTTGCTAAAGTCAAGCGTTTTCTTTCTAATACCGAAGTTATTAAGAATGGATCGTGATAGCTACCAGTTGTTGGATTATAAAGACCAAACTCGAGAGCTTCGATGAACGAAAAGCCTTGTTTGGGAGTCATAACTAAACCAATTTCTACGGCTTTAGATAAGGTATATAATTTAGATGTATCCGTATCTAAGACATTGCCTTTTTCCGGGTCCATCATCCCTTTCCTGAAAGCTTCCGGCAATCTAACTAATTTTTTCTTTTGAGCATCTTTTATCAATGCTGAATCTGGATCAATGATACCAAGAGTGACGGCTTCTTTCAAAGTTATTTGTTCATTGCTATTTGGATCTGTTACCTTTCCAGTTTCGAAAGAAAGATGTCCTTTCTCTAATGTTTCTTCAAATGACAAAGGTGGTAATAGGAAAACAGTATTTTCACCGAAACGTATGCATCTGCTCGATAATTTTCCAACTTGTGGTTCGATCGTTCCTTTTTCCGAAGGATCGATGATTCTTTCAGCAAGGGCTTTCTTCAAAACTGTGAACCTTCCATTTCTTGGGTCTCTAACGACCGATACATTTGGATTAATAAATTCATATTTGATAGCTTCTTCGACTGTACATTCTCTCGTATTACTTTCTTTGGTAGATCCTTTTTGTTCATCCAAAGAAGATCTTTGTGATTGAAGAGTCAATGGTTTTTCTACGGTCACTAATAATCCACGTTCGAAGGCAACGTCTATGTTGTAAGATCGTTTGGTTTTAGGATCGAGTACTCTGCCTCTGGGTACATCTATCGTTCCATCATCGATACCAACTTGTAAAGATTTTATTTGTCCTGTAGTAGCATCTTTTAATGCAGTTGTGTCAGGATCAATTAATTCGACCGAAAGAGCTTGGACTAAATCGTAAAATTCATTAACTGTGGGTTTTGCAAATTTGCCACTGTCACCGCGATAAAGACCACACTTCACTGCTTCCTCTATCGAAAGTGGAGTTTTGGATGTTACTATGAAACCTTTTTTTCTGGCCTCTTGTAAATTCATTACCTTGTCGATTTCAGAGATATTGTATGTACCACGAATGTCGTCGATAATTCCATCAGAAATTGCTTCGGCCAAAAGAACATATTTGTTCGATTTAGTATTCTTTACGATCGACGTAAGTGGATCGATCATTTCGATTTGAATTGCTTCAGCCAATGTAAGCTTTTTATTATTCAATGGATGTATGAATTTTCCTGATGATGAGTCGTACATATCCATCAATATTGCTTCGTATAAACCAAATCCCATGCTTTCGATATCAACGATGAGCCCATGTTGTAATGCAAGAGATAAAGTTACTGTACAATTGGCACCAGGTTCTTTGAACATGCCTGAACGTCTGTCTATTACACCAGCACGACAAGTTTCAGCAAGCGACAAGAGTCTTTCTGATCTTTTATCCCAATAGCAAGGTAAGGTAGGTCCAATGATACATTTTCTCATAGCTTCGTGAAGAGTTACAGCTCTGTTAGTGCCAGGATCAATGATTTTTCCAGTCTTATCGTCGTATAATCCTTGATGAACGGCTCGTTGCAAAGATACGGCCGCTTTATTGTCTATGATCAAGCCGGATTCGTAAGCATCGCGTAAAGATATTTCAATGTTACTTTTGTTGAGATCTTTAACACGTCCAGTATTTCCATCGACATAGCCTAATTCTATTGCTTCCATCAATGGCATTGTTTTTAAGAACGGTGATCTAACATCTTTTACTGTTACAGAATCTGCATCTATCAGATGTTTTTGTATAGCTTCCAATATTGTTAAATAAGTACCAGTTTGAGGATCCAAAAATGTATTGGTTTTATCGTCTAATATACCTTTTGAGATTGCTTCACTGAAGCTCATTGGTCTACGTGTTTCCAAAAGAAGACCACGTTCTAAAGCTTCGTGAAAATCTAAACGTCGTCCTTTTTCGGTAGCTACTGTTCCAGTTTTTGGATCAACTATGAGCTTTTCTATAGCTTCGGTGAACGTAATTACATCACCACTATCATGTCGAACGATTGCTGTAGTCGTATCAATGACACCTTTTTTAATAGCACGATCAGTTGGCAACTTTTCTTGTGTGTCTGGAATAATGAAGTGACCAGTCTTTGGATCATAAAAACCTTTGAATATGGCTTCTGGTAAAGATATTTTTCGTTTTGCTGGAACTACCAGGCCACGATCCAATGCATCAGTTAAAGAAAGTGGTACACCTGTGGAAGGATCAATAGCTGTTCCACTTTTTGGATTGATAAGGCCACGTTTGATAGCATCACCAAGAGATATAATATCGTTATTTCGTGGATCTTTGATCGATGGACTATCTTGATTAATTATACCTTTGGCAATAGCCTCTTCTAACACATAACTTTCTCCATCGATAGTGAAGGTACCTGTTTTAGGATCATAAGTCTGATGAGCAAGAGCTTCTTGTAACGTCCAAGGTTTGGTTGTACTTAACAAATAACCCTTTTCAAATGCAATGTCTAATGTCATGGAATGAGGATAATTTAATAAACCACTTTGTAAATCTATTAATAATGTTTCTGCTGCCTCTTTAATCGACACGACTTTATCACGTCTGTCATCCTTTATCATAGTTGTTCTGTCGTCGATATAGCCAGTAGTTAAAGCTTCTTTTATTGTCATTTCTGCACCGTTCACAGGATTAAGAACAAGACCAGTTTTAGGAGAGTAATATTCTTGTGCTATAACATCTATTAAAGAAGGCACGAATGGTGTCGTTATGATCAAGCCTCTGTTTAATGCTGTATCCAAAGGAAGAAGTTCGCCAGCTTTTGTATCTTGCAAACGTCCCATTTTTGAGTTTAATAGATTTATAGTTAGTGCATCGTCGAGAGAAACGAAAGAGCCAGCTTTAGTATCCTGACATTCGGTGATGAAAGCATCGATTATACCTCTTCGAACACTTTCTTCAACATCTACGAATTGTTTAGTCAACGGATCTTGTATCTTTCCTGTATTAGGCTCGTATATGCCATTGTTTATCGCAGCTTCGAGAGAAATTGGTTTTCTAGCACGTGGTACTATCATACCCTTTAAGAAAGCAACCTTGATATCAATTTCTGTCCTTGTTTCAATATTGATAATGACCCCTCTATGAAGATCTATCACACCGGATTCTAATGCTTCAGATAGAGGTAATATTTCATCACTAATTGGATTTCTTATAGCTAGGGAATCAGCATCGATCAGGCCAACTTCGACTGCTTCAGATAAAGATAATGGTTCTCCAGATTTCGGATCATGAAATTGTGCGTTAATAGGATCACAAACACCTACTTCTACTGCTTCTTGTAAGCTTAAAGTTAAAGGTTCCTTTTCAACACTGCTAGGTCTTTGTTCAATCCATCCAAGTTTGACTGCCTCGAAGAATGGTATTTTCTTACCACTTTTAGGATCTACCATATACCCTACATTTCTATCTACGAGTGGTCTATCGATTGCTTCTCGAAGAGTGACATATTTATCAGACTTCTTTGATAGATCTTTAACCCACACGTTGTCGGGATCAAAGATTTGTAAATCGAGAACGAATTCGTTGAATGAAACAATGTTATCTGTTGTAGGATCAACGAATCTTTCGTTTTCCATATTAAATAGACCTCGAGCAGCTAGATCTCGTGGTGATAAATCCTTCGATACGACTATTTGCGACAATTTCTCTTCAGATTTTTCATCTGCATCTTCTATATCTTCTCTTTCCTGTTGATCTATATCTTCTCTTTCCTGTTGATCTATATCTTCTCTTTCTTGTTGATCTAGTTCTTCTATATCAGTTGTATCAGATATTTTTGTTGTTTGAGGTTCTTCTATCGGTGCTGTTAATTTTTCATTAGCGATGAACGAATCGCACACTTCTTTTTCTTCTTTTTGTAAAACTTCCTTTGCACTAGCCTTTGGTGTAGATAGAAGTTTGGATTCTTCATCCAATGGAACTCCTTCTACTTCGTCGGGTAATTTTTGAACCAGTTCGGGTTCAATCGTTTCATCGACTTTACTTTGTGGTGATACTACAGAAACTGAGACAGGTTCTACTACATCGACTTTACTTTGTGTTGCTGCAGAAACTGTGACAGGTTTTACTACATCGACTTTATTTTGTGTTGCTGCAGAAACTGTGACAGGTTGTACTACATCGACTTTACTTTGTGTTGCTGCAGATATTGAGATACTATCTTCTACCGCATCGATTTTACTTTGTGTTAATGCAGCAATTGAGGTAGGTTCTACTGCTGAGGTAGATTCTACAGGTGAACTAGATTTTTTAGTTCCTCTTGTTTGAATCGCATCGACTACAGCTTTTCCAGCTAAAACGGGAGCAGCGACAACCGCTAAAAGCCCGAGTTTTGCGGCTTGAGTAATACTCATTGAGCTTCCTCCATCTTTTTGTTTTATTTTACCGGTTTGAGGATCGAGCAGACCTTTTTCTACAGCTTCTTTCGTTGTTATAGTTTCTCCTTTTTTTACATCGTACAAAACAGAATCAGGCTCGATCAAGCCAACTTCTATTGCTTCGGTTAAATTGTACGATTTTTTCGATTCAGGATCAGTAAAAGATTCGGTCTTATCATCATAAATTTGTTCTATAGCTTCTAAAATGGTCAAACTGTTTTGTGTAGTTGGTATAGAAGTACTGGGCTCATTAGTATGGACTGAGGTATCAAGAATACCAACTTCTACTGCTTTTGAAATTGGCATAATAGCACCTGTATTAGGATCGGTATAAGTTCCTGCATTCATATCAACCAAACCCTTTTCTACAGCATCACTGAAAGTAATCCTTATGTCCTTGGTTGTAAACTCTTCTTTCTTCTCAGATTCATCTTTAACAATTCCTTGATCACGTGCCTCTTCGATCGTAAGAGTATCACCGGTTTCAAGATTCTGAACTAGTTTTGCATTTAACAAAACATATCCTGGCAGAAGTTCGATAGTTTTCGTGGTAATCGTATGATAAGATGTCACTGTTTCGGTAATCGTACTGATGCATTCATCTTTTACTGGTGTTTTTACAATCAGAAGACCAGATTCTACAGCTTCTACTATTGGTATGGATGTACCAGTTGTAGGATGAATAAACACACCCTTCTCTTTGTCAATAAGACCTGACTCGAGAGCTTCTGTTACTTTAATACTATCTGGCGCAGCTGGATAAGGTAGAGTCATTATAAAATCAGATGCTATAGCATCTTTCAAAGATATATTTTCACCTGTGATAGGATGTCTAATTTCATTTTTGGATGGATCGATCAAGCCACGTTTCAAAGCAACTGGGAAAGTCATACCAGTTGGTGGTAAATCAAAAGATTTATTCGTCTCACACTTTTCAAATACATTTTCTTCCACAGCTTTAACTAAATTAACGCAACCATCTTCGAATTTAACTAATGATCTGTCAGCATCGATTACATCATTTGCGATGGCATTTTCTAAAGTATCTGATTGTCCGTTTGGTTGAATTATTTTTGATAATGGATCGACTATTCCACAAACTATGGCTTCGTTTAGAGTAAGATGAGCACCTGTTTCTGGATGAACAATCTTGCCTTCTTGAGGATCTAACAGACCTTGTTTGTATAATTCTGGAATTGAAAGACTCTTTGCTAAGGGAAGAAGTAAATCTGCATTCTCTGGATCTAAGATTCCACGATTGATAGCTTCCTTTATGGATAAAACATCACCCCTTTGTGGATCTACGATTTTACCACTATCAGCATCGATCCTATTACTTTCAATAGCTTCGGACAATGTCATTTTCTTTTCTCCATCTCCAGAGATCTCAGTTTCAATAATTTGTATCGTTTCTTTATCGATTAGACCACTTTCCATAGCTTCGCTAGCTTTAACAATTCTCTTCTTCATTTTTTGAAGCACGATCGGTTTAGCTTCTCTTTCTGGACTTTGCGAAAATGATCTAGCTTTACCAATCGTTACTGTATACTTTGGCTCCGTAGTTACTCTTGCTCTTGTTTTAGCTACCAACGACGCTCTATCGGTACTATCTTCTTCAGGTGTAAATGGTTTCGTAACAACCGTATCCTTTACTTCTACGTTTTCATCATTTTCTTGTCTCGATGGTTCAACATCGCCCGACGATACGCTTTCATTCGTTTTAAGATCAGATACCGGAATGTCTGTACTTGCTCGTAAATCTTCTAATAGAGTTTCTGTTGCAGTAATATCTGGTGATGATTTAACATTCAATACTTCTTCTGGTGGGACAAGACCACGTTCTATAGCAACTTCTCGAGGTATTTTCTCTCCTGTCTTAGGATCTTTGATCATAGTCTTTTTAACAGCTTCAACGGCAGCTGCTGCTGCCACCAAAGGAGCACCAACGACTGCTACCAAACCAAATTTAGTTGCATCGAGCAAAGACAATTTTCTATCATCGTCGACTTTATATTCGCCAGTCTTTGAATCGAGTATACCACGTTCCACTGCTTCAGGCATTGCAATGTTTTTACCAGTTGACGGATCACGAACTATTACATCTTTAGACTGCAAAGTACCATCGTTGACAGCTTTTAATAAGTCAGCGGATGTACCATTATCGGTCGAGATAACTAATGCCGTTGCAGGATCATAAATTACACCTCGCGATACTTGTACAGGATCCAGAATGGACGATTCGTCTGTTACCTTGATTTCAGTATCCTTCGTTGGATCATCAACGTGTGTTAATTCTACTTTATCAGGCTTCCCAGAAATTTTAGTGATTTGTAATAGTCTTTGATTTGTTTCATCGAAATCGGAGGATTTATATTGAAGTATTACCAACTGCCTTTCTATTGCCTCTTTCATAGACATTTTTTGTGGATGAGTATAATGCCCCGTGGAATCTAAAATATTTTTTTCCAAACTTCTCATTAATGACACTTTCCTTCCATTATTTGGATCAATCACAGCTGCAGAATTTGGATTAATGATTTGTAATTTTATACATTCCTCGAATGATACTAATCTATCAGTACCTGGTATAATAAACAAACCAGTAGCTGGATCGAACAGTTTCTGATTAATGGCATCAGCAAGTGTCCAACCATCGGATGGTAACTCGAACACTCGTTTCTCTGTTAAAATACGTTCACTTTCTATAAACGAACTAACTTCTGATTTATGATTTCTAGTAGTTGTCACTGAACTTTGCGTCTCAATTTTCGTTTCATTCGAATCTTTATTAGTCGAGAATGAATTCGAATCGATCATCATTTTTTGTTCTTCTCTATGCTGCGAAGGACTCTTCGACTTGGATCCTGATCTATCGATATTATCTGGTGAAGATGGTGGACTAGTTTTCATTGGAGATACCGTACCATTTTTAATGGTAGATTCGATCGATGACGAAGGTATGTAAGTCGTTGAAACGACTGAAGGTTTAGTAATTGTAGATTGTGTTAACTTGTCTTTGCTCGGTGGAACGATTTCTTTAGTTATAATAGTCGTAGTCGTTCCAATTGCTATCGGTTGCGATTTCTCTCTTTCATCCGAACTATCAACGTTACCAACGTTTGTGACTAGGGTAGTTTCAAAAGTGACTTGTTTAGATGGGAAATGTATTTTTCCAGCAGGCGTTTCTTCCATTTGTTTACCAAGCAAACCTTCTTCTATAGCTTGATGAACACTCATAATCTTTCCGCTGTCAGGATCCGTGAAGATTTTATTAGTTTGATCGATTAAACCATGTTCAATAGCTTCTGCATAAGTGATTTTACAATCTCGATTGATCACTTCTCCTGTCTCCAATACGGTTACATATCTTTTCACAGTTTTGGTAACTGTTTGGGTCGTTACAGCGATATTTAACAGACTTGTAAGCAACGCAGCTCCGTCTGGTGTAATTAATCCACGTTTAATGGCATCTTCCAAAGGAACTATTCTTTTAGTTCGTGGATCCAACAGTTGACCTGATTTTGGATCGACTAATTCTAATAAAACAGCTTCTAACACACTAATTTCACGACCCTCCTCCGTAATTCCAATACCACAATTAAGCATTTCCGATACCGTTGATCTAACGAAGCCCTGTTCTTCGGCTACGTCCAAGGGAACTGTTTTTCCAGTTTTTAAATCGATTATATAAGAACCTCCTGATTTTGGACTTATCAAACCTTTTAAAAGAGCAGAGTTTAAGCTGATGTATTCTCCAGAAACGGGATCTTTAAAACCATCGATATCAAAAATAGTCTTTTGTGTGATTGACATGACCAAGCCCTTATCTACCGCCTCCTGTATACTCAATTCCTCGTCTTTTAAAGTGTCTTTGAATGTACCTTCCGGTTTAACAACGCCTTTGGACAATGCATCTGACAAAGTAATCGGTTCTCCGGCTTTCGTATCCGTTATAGATTTGAGATTCTCTGAATCTAAGACACTTCTCGATATGGCTTCCAATACAGTCAATTTTTTCCGATGCGCTGGACTGGCTATCCTACCAGTTTCATCGATTATTTCTAAATCGCAACAATCCTTAAGAGTCATCGGTTTAACGATAAGTTGCCTTCGACGTGCCTCCTTCAAGGATAATCTTTCCATTGATAAACCGTGCATATACCTACCACTCTTTGGATTCAATATACCTTGCTGTATTGATTCAGCTACCGTCAACTTGATATCGTTACGCGCATCGACCACTTCCTTAACATCAGGATCAATAACACCTTTTTCTATAGCTTCATTCAATAGATAATATTCCCCAGTAACTCTATCAAGAATACGACCTGACCTATCGTCGACAAGACCTTGGGATATCGCGTCGGAAAGTGCAAGAGCGTTCTTTTTAACTTTAACCGTGACATCGAGTTTCGTTAAATAACCCCTAGAGTATGCCTCCTCGATGGAGATTCTTTCACCGTTGGCCGTAATAACTTGACCCGTTATTGGATCCAACAAACCCTCGCTCATCGCATCGGCAACGCTAACACCCGAGAAACTGGTCGTTACCTTAACTCTATCATCCCCTCTCTCGGCATCAAAGAGCTCCTGTTGAATAGCCTCGAGTAGTGAGATTTGTCGACCGTCCTCCGTTACCCCACAAGGTCCCAATAAGTGATTCGCCAGATTTCCATCTATCAGATTCATTCGCGCAGCTTCCTCAATCGTCACGCTTGTTTTCGCGTCGCTCGAGGTTGCTATTCTACCATTTCTAACATCAAGAATCCTAAGTCTTATAGCTTCGCCAACCGTTAGTACCTTCCCAGTACTTGGATGAACGATACCCCTAGCATCTATCACGTTGTCCGTACTGATACCCTCCTCAGCCCTGTGTATCCTCTTAAGACTCCTAATTTCGCTAAATTGCATGGTGCTTCGAGCGTCGGTAGTAGAATCCGTCGTCGTCGTTGACGTCTCGGTAACGCCACTGATTCGAGGAGAATAACCAACATCTTGTTGTCCCTCTGTTCTTGCACGTTTCAATGGCGATGATTCACGACTTGTACTACGACGAACGGAATCGCTACTCACACTGGTCTCCGTTGATTCGTGTTTTTCTGTGATGTACCTGTTGGGAAATCAATCGAAAAGAATTTCATGAGATCTCTCGATTAAATTTCTTCTTTTAATTGTTTTTTTTTCTCTATCTCTCTCTTTTTTTTCCCACAAATTACTCACTGCGATTGAGTGTAATGTGTCGTTGTTGAGGTATAACGTTCCTCGCTAGTTGTACTCTCGTAGATGTTAAATTCCGTGCGGAATGTCCGCAGAGGTCGTTGCTCTTGAAGAGCACGCTAAAACATAAGTCGAGTATATTAATTTCGATATAAATGTTATGAGTTTTTTTTTTTCTCAAATTTTTTATAAAACGATACAAAAAAGAACAAAATAGACTGAAAGTATCTGGAGTATATGGTGTTATTCTTAAATGCTTGAAAATTTTAGGAACGGATAGATAAAAAAAAAAAAAAAGAAAAAAAAAAGATAAAAAAAGCGAAAAGTGAGGGAGGAAGAGAGAGGGGAGAGAAAAGTTGTCAATTTTCGCCGATTGCTGGGCGATGCTAAACGCTGGACGAGATCATATTTTTAGAGCACGTTCAGCTTCCGTTGCAGCTGGGGCTCGCTCACAGCTTACGTTAACGCCTCGTTTAAAGTATACTTTTTCTTTTCTTTATCGGCTAAAGTCACGAAACATGTTTCTATCTTCGTCGAAATTTAGGGAGACGCGTAATTCTCGAGTGATAACTTTTATGCTAAACTCAAAGTGAAGTGAAATAATGTGCGTTAGAGTAGAGTCCGTCCGAGGCTCGAAATAATTTTTACGATCGAAAAAAAAAGACGGGGGAAGATCACGAGAACAATGAGAGGAGCGAGATAGAAAGAAAAATTAGTCGACTTCGATGGCCTAATATTTTACATAACACACAATGTATATGATAAATAAAAAAAAAAAAAAAAGAAAGAAAGAACAGAGTGAACAAAAAAGAAAAAAAAAAAAGAGAAATATATCGGAGCCATAAGTTGTGAGTCTGCGTCTAAGAAAAGAAAATGACGGCATCGTTAGTATGTTTTCTTTTTTTTTTTTTACGATGTAACAAATTACGCTAATCTTTGAATATTAAATTCTCTGAACGGATCAACATTGCTTCCAACGAAATTGCGTAACTAGATGTATGACGTCAGATCGGTCGGTTTCTCTATAATATGAGAGTGAAATCGTATGATTGCGACACATTTCTGTTTACCGCGTGTGTACTTTAAAACTTCTATTCCTAGATCGATTCGAGATCTCACTCGCCTCGAAATTTTTGACACAGAATGTCCATCACACGATCTGTCTAGTCACACGTATTCCCAATTTTATTACCTTGGTAATAATTTTTCTTTCCGTGAGTACCATCATTGATAACGATCACTCACATAATAATCCAATAAATTACGTTTTTTTCTTTATTCCTTATTTTTTTTTTTTTTTTTTTTTTTTTATTAGATTAAGTTCACGTAAAAATAAATCTACATGGTTTATTTCTTTTTCTTCTTCTTTCCTTTCCTAATCAAGTCAATCAAGTCACTTTTATGAGAGTTAAAAAAGATTTTAAAAGAACGTAACTCGATAATTAAACTCGAAGGATCTCGACCTCGTTTTATAAATTATTTCCAACGAATGTGTAAATGAATATTTCATAGATCGTTGACTACTACTACTACTACTACTATTATTATTACTACTAATATCTCAATTGTAATATCAAATTAAAAGATCTCATTCCCTCCCCGGCCGGTGAACGTCACGCAACACCACGTTAACGCGACGAGCTCGCCCGGGATACTGATACTAAAATCGCTTAGACTCGTGCCAAAAGCCTAACATCGTTTCAGACGAACTAATACGCTTTATACGCGCCATTTTTAAATACAACCTCTTTCTTTTTTGTTTTTTTTTTCTTTCTCTCTTTCTTTTTTATGTATCTCTCTTCCGATGATACGAAGATGAATGAATACTGTTCTGCTATTGGTCAATTCTCCGATTTTGTAATATCTACGAACTGCAATACGATATTACGATTAGAAATATAGTTATAGATAGGACACGTGACTTCATTCGTCTCCGATCGATTTCATTTTCATTCAAAACATAAATATGTTTACTATCATTTAAAAAAAGACGAGAGTGAGAGTGAGTGAAAGAGAAAGAGGGAGAGAGAGAGAGAGAGAGAGAGAGAGAGAGAGAGAGAGAGAGAGAGAGAGAGATAGACAGATATTATTTTCAATTTTGTGATGAAGATTTTCTTCATCTTTCTTGCCTCCTTCTCAATGTTATTTTTATAAGACCCTAAAGACTATACATAAGTAAGATGACTCACAGGAACTCAAAAAAATGTTACTGAACTCTTGCAACATATTTGATTTATTTAACAACTGAATATAGAGAAATTTTTATCTTAAGGAAGTTAAACAATAGAAAGATTTCTAAATTGTGCAAGAGAAAGGTATTGTTAACTTTGATCATTTTCTCGATGACATCACGATCACTTAAATAATTCAAACGTATGCTCGACTGATAAGGAATTGAGTGTTGCTATCTAATCGGGATAATTGTATGTATATCTATATAGAAAGTATAGCAAGATATTGCGATTAAAAATTTGATGTTAAAATCTTCGTTTATTAACACTAATGTTTTAATCGAATCCAAAGATCTTTAGGATAAATTTAATAAATATTGATTAAAAAGGAAAAAAGAAAATAAAATAAATTCTCATCACACTGACAAATACAAAGTTTCTATAAAAATCACTTAAAAATATCACTATGAGAACGAGAAATGAAAAAAAAAAAAAAAAAAAATATACAGAAAGTTTTGAAAAAAATTCAAAACAAAAAAAAAAAGAAAAGAAATAAAAATGACGATTTAAGATTTAACTTGCACCTTTCGAATGATCTTAACACCGGTCATCCTGTCAAAAATGTCACACAACAGTCAATGCGTAACACCTTATGTCATAATCACGAGTTGACAAACAAAAAGAAAACAAAAAACAAAAAACAAAAAAATATTAAATAAATCGAATGAAAGCGAAAATAAAACTAATCGAAAAGTATCTGACTATTGGAGAGATCTCTTTCTAGAGAGTTCCGTTCGATTTAACAGACGACGAGACTGTGAATAAGAGTTTAGTTCTCCTGACTCGAAAGACGTAAGCAGGTGGAATGACAAGGCGTGCAAAGGCCGAGTCATTATCTGTTCTGCTACTGCTCGCGCCGCCACACGATCCAACGCAGCCTGAAAACTAACAGAACGCGATGTCCTCGCGCATTTATCGATCCAAAATGGAAGGCGGTAGAAACGATCGTCCCTAACGAAGCCTGCGCTAACTTATTGACTGTATTCGCTTGGATATCAAAAGAAAGAAAGAAAGAAAAAAGAAAAAAAGAAAAAAAAATATAATAATAGAACAAATGTATAACAATTAATGATAATATTCCAAATATGATCAGATCAAAAACTCGTACCAAGGATAAAATGGCGATCCAAGGATATCCAGTTCCAATCAGATAATAAACACTAATTCGATATTAAATCATTATAAAAATTAAATGCCATTGATATTAACTCACCTGCAAAGAGATATCTTCGGGATATAACAAGGCCAACTGCCTAACTCGTTCCTGAAGTAGACTCAATAGGGTAGTATATTTTCTATTTAGTGTGTCAAGGTCACGCGCAACTCCATCCACCGTAGTTACCGGTTCTCTACGTGGTCTTTTCACTGATGCATCCAACGATGGGCACACTTCTTCCAGCTGTTCTTTGAATGCTCTGAGCCTTTGTCCATAGATCTATGGGGTTCGGTTAGTCCGTTACGGTTAGTGAATTAGATCATTTGGATCCACTACCGTTAGCCAAAAGCGAAGGTAAAGAAACGCATTTAACATGGTATTCGCTTCTTTCCTTTTCTATATAGAATCGACGACGACCCAATGTGATGCCGTTGTGTAAGTATTCGTTGCGTTAACGTTACTTTATTAATATAGCTTCTCAAGAATGATTTTTATTTTTTTTTTTATTTTTCTTTTATATCTTGTCTTGAGTGTTAGACAATTATTGCCCGTTTGGTAAATTGCGTTGATGTAAATTGCTATGTTATAATAATTTCCCTATCAATTTCTTCATTTCATTACATTTCGGGAATACAAAAAAAAAAAAAAAAAATAAATAAATAAATAAATATCAAGGTTAATCGAATAAGGTCAATCGAGAGTTTTAATTATACCACACTGGGTCACTCGTAATAAATACGTATTTTTAGCGAATTAGACCCGCAAGCTTTGGTTGCTTTAAAAAAAAAAAAATAATTAAAAATTATGCGAAAGCCAATCGATCAGAATGAGCTGCTTACTCAACTCTACTATCTATCTATCCATATATATATATTTCTTTGTATATTATGTTTGTGATTAGAAAAATGAGCTGAGTATAATAATTACTTAGCCCATAATGAATTAGAAAATTTCAATGAGTTAATCGATCTTTTGCTTCATGTATTTCTTGAGAATATAGTAAAAGCAGCGATTTTTAGTAACAGCGATTTGATAAAATCACATTCGAGTATGAATCTCTAAAGAGAAATATCAATTGGATTTATATATATATATTACTTTTACTAAATCTAAGTTTGCTGCGGCTTATTCCTTAAATTGCTGAAAGTAGTTACGTTTTTCATAACTTTACATGTAATATAATACATATAAAATAAATATACGATGCTGGAAAATCATTAATGTTTTGTGCGTTAAAGTACGTGTACGTGTACGTAATGTGTTTGTGTAAAATATCTAAATCTCATTCACACATAGCATTCATACCATTTGCTAAAGCTAATTATTAAAAGATAAAAAAAAAAAAATAATAAAATACAAATATCCAATTGCTACGGTATAAACCTTATCATCTTACCTTGCCTTCGCGAATTAATCTTCCACCAGTAACGTTGACTGCTTCGATTGCTGGAGCACGATCCACAACTCTGTTTAACAAATTCTGCACGGAAATTTGAAGGATGGTTTATAAATTATTATCGTTGTTTTCATTTCAATGTTTAATAATAACTTAAATCTCACGTCCGCAAATAAATGAATTAAATTAAGAAGATTAAGAAAAAAAAATGTATCTATATATATATATATATATATATATATATATAAAAAGAATAAAAGAATTTTGTCTACCTTAGCGTTCTCCAATTCGAGTTTCATATAGCATTCGTCGATGAAGTCAACCTCATTTTGATACGAATTATGGTACTGTTGTGCGAGACTATAAGCCGCTTCCGCACTACGTAATCTATCAACGAGCTGACCACAAACATTAGTCCATCTAGCGTTCAATCTGTTGACCTCGGAATCTAATCTGTCCATATCACCGTGTGGTCCATGATGATTATGTCTTGATTTTTCAACGAGACGTCTGGCGTTGTGGGCGTCGTCGTTCAATTGATCAATGGATGACTGTTGCTGAGCAATGGCATTTTGAAGGATCATGAGATCCTCGAGAACATTTTGAAGACCTTTAACGTCCGACGGTAATTCACCGAACGATGCCAATTTTATTTCAAATTCGGATATAACCGTGGTATTTTCTTCGAGACTAGAAAGTACAATTTCTACGCATTTCAAACGTTCTATGTAAAGATTGCTAAGATTCCAAAGATGATTCCATTTGGTCATTACGCTATCGAGTTTATTTCTCATTGCTGGGGTTTTCAAAGTAATACCACGGAAAGTCTGTTGTACTTGATCGACTTCCGGTGCCAATTGTTGCAAATTTTGTTCATAATCTTTGTGTTCTAATACCAAATGTTCGAGGCTATCGAGATCTCTTGGTAATGGAGCCTCAATACGTGCATTTATAATACGTTCAGCTTCATCGAGCGCTTGCTGAAGCGAGGACACCTGTTCGTTGAAAATTCGACCAGCGTTTTTAGATTCCTCCTCGGCTTTGGCACGTTTCTCGAAGTCATCGAAGAGCCTATTAACATCAGCCATCTCACGTTTCAATCTTCTCAATTGTGGATCAGCTGGATCACCTTCGCTAAGTAATTTATCAGCATCCTCATTCAAAGCTTTTCTAATAGCAGTACGTTGATCTTGTCCCATAGCTAAGAACTGAGGTAAGTCCCATCCCTTGACCACCTTGATGGTAGCAAAAATCATGTTCTGTCTGAGTCTTAGTTGTTTGCGTTGCCACAAAGATACGCTTCTATCGTATTGTCGTCTTGATCGTTCAGCAGCATCCAATGCATCTTTATCTGGTGGATGAAGTGAAAAACAGACACCTGGTACAGGTGATTCGACGCCTTGCGAGTTCTTCACACGCCATTTAACTCTACCAGAATTGTCATAGAGAGTACATTGTTCTCCTTTCTCGATTGACATCTGCTTCAATGAAGATCATTATGAAGAATAAATATTTCTTAACATTTTAATTGTTTAATATTTAAAATAAACTTACGTTTACTTGCTTGTAATTGCAAACGCAAGTAACTTGCAATGGTCTCGTTACTGGTTGTCTTCTTTGTTTCATCGGTATAACTTCTTTAGCCTGTTCGACCAATCTCTGAACGTGCTCACCATAATTATTAAGTTCTTCTCTAAGTTCTTGCATACCCTTTAACAATCGTTCACCTTCGTCTAGAGAGAAATCAGATTGCGAATAAATCGTGTTAAGTGTTTCGTCTATCTTAGAAATCCATTGTTCAGCCTGTTGAATATCCTTGAAAAATTGTTGACTATGCGCGGAGTGTTTCAGATGAACTTCGAGACATAGAGTTAGCTGAAGGAGCCAAGCCCATTGACTCTGCATCGCTGACATATAGGCCTCGATCGTTTTTGCTGCTGGATGATGCTGCAGGACCAATGCTTCTCCTCTATCTTGTACAGCAGAAAATTGTATTTCTCGTTTCTCCAAATCACTCATCAGGGACTGTATTAAAAAAATTATAATAATCATGTAGAAGAAAGAATAATTATTATAAATATTATAAAATTGATATTGGAAAATGAAATGAAATTTTTAATTGTGTATTAGTAAAAGATTTACCTCAATTCCAGATCCGTATGTACGCTTGTAAAATATAGAATAACATGAGAAGATTTTTTATATTAGTAATATTAAAAAAAAAAAAAAAAAAAAAAAATAAGTAAATCGATATGTGTATGTGTGTGTGAATATTTATGCAATTTAATAATGTTCCGACCAACCTCGTAATACTGTTCGATGCTTTGAACGTTAAGGTTCTTATCGCTCCAATCTCTTGTCACCTCGGTCTCTTCCTTAGCATTAAGCCACACAAGTTCTCCAGTAGCAGATTGTATAAAATCTTGTAAAGTATCCAAATCGGAAAGTCTCTTGTTCGATAGTGCCAAAAGTTCAGAATAAAGTTTCTGTAAATTGCTGAGATGCTGACTATACAAAGTCAATTCCTCCCCGTGGAAATTATTTTTAGCTTGAACACACTTGTCTACTTTCGAACGGAACTGATCAATATTTTTATGTTCCTTCTGATGAACGTCGAATTCGTTTTGAACGCTTTGCAAATCCGAGCCGTAATCAGCTTCTTGGATCTGTTTTAATTTAGCCTTGCACCAATCGATGCAGTCGTGTAACGAACGGAAATGTGGATTGGTATCTACCAATCTCGTTTCGTGAACTGTCGTTCGATGCTTCGTGACAACTCGTTCTTCTACTGGGAAGGACACCGCGGAAAGTGGTTGTACCAAACGTTTGTGCAATAGAGAACGTAATGCTACCCAACGTTGATGTAGTTTCTGCACCCTATTATTTCAGGAGAAAAAAAAAAAAAAAAGATAAGAAAAATTAACAATCAACTATCCATCATATTTCTTAAATCCAATGTAAAATAATTGATTATCGAATGTTAATTCTAACTTAAATTCCTTACGGTCTCTAAAATTGAAATTTTATCTAAGATAAAGTCATTCGAAAAAATTTCTAAACAAAAGAAAAATTCATTGACCTCTTGTGAAGTTCAGCAGCTTGACTGTATCTGCCTTCGGTGAGTGTGTGTACATCGGTAAAAATATTCTGTATTTGAATTTCGGTATTGCGAATGTCCTGTTCCAGCAGGTCAACCGCATGTTTAGCTTCTAAAGGATGAAGACGATCGAGACGTCGAGCCTCGTCTTCCACGCGTCTTTCCAATTCTTCCAGACGATTATCAGTTGACTTCATCTCACGGTGAACTTTCTCGGCAAGCCGTTGAAGTCGTTCGAGTCTAAACATAAACATTTAAAGAGTGAGAAAATATATATATATATATATACATATATACATATACATGTACATATATCCGTGAAAGCATCTCTCGTGACTCGATGCATTTCGTGACTTCATTGTAAGATTATCCTTTCGTACATCGTAACAAACGAGAGAATGCATACCAAATAGGATTCACGATTAGATCTCTTCTCTTTTAAGAAGTACTTTCTAATCGTGAAACGGATAATTAATTAATCGTATTTAAATATACCATTAATAAACAAATATACCTCATTTAGTTCGTTTATTTTAATTTAAAATTAAATATCTATTTTAAATAGATATATTAAATATATCTTAATAAATGTCTGATTGAATATAATATACTATAATATAAGTAAAACTTCTATTTTAAATAAATAAAGAAAAATTATAAATATTTCTTCTAAATAAAACGAATAAAATGAATGGTATATTCGTTAACTATTATTTTTCTTTTACCTTAAGCACACAAACTAACCGTTTGATTTCATCAATAATAGCCTGTTCTCTTTCTTGATGTAACATTATTAGTCTGCTCCAATTCTTTTCAATCACATCGATGTGCAATTCTGGTTCCATATCGACCTCACCAACAGCTTCAAAATATTTCTGCAAATCTCTAAAGATATAAGACAATCTTTGCTTGTCCCTGTATCTTGGCGGTACTTCCTCGTTTTTGAATTTAGAGCTATCAGCTGCGAGTTTTTTCATTTCGATCAAAGTTGGCGGGAAAGATCTATCCTGTACTAAAGTCATCTTTTCACGTATCCAAAGGTGTAGAGAGCTAGCAAGTTCACGATACTCAGCTGATCGTCTTTGGGCTTCGGTATCATAAAGGGGATGAATTGGGGGTGGCTCAGGGAACACGTCGTAGAGCGAAGAGATGTACGTTATCAAAGACTTCTCGTCCGGTTCCGGTGTATCCACATCTATAACAATATAAATATTAATAAATATTTAAGTCACAGTTTTGTCATTTTTTAATTTATTTTTAACAATTAAATAATATTAACACAATTAAATGTTCAAGTTATTGTTTAGAGACTGTTATAAAAGAAAAAAAATTTGTTTTTCTCTCTCTCTCTTTTGTTTTTTAATAATAAATTAATTATTTCGAATTATTTACTATCATTTATATCTATTCAAATTTGATTTTACATGAACGAATCATCAACTACATCAACATATATCAATTGATCTTTATAGCGGTATTCTCGTGAACAATGGATATCCCATCTATGTGCGTCAAGACTAAAGTATACGTACGCACATAGAGACTTAGAGCAGGGACGACCATAATTATTTATACGGAGAGTCAGTGCTACGATCGGTCACGGTACTCGGCTTCAACCGGAAACGACGGCGAGTACCGTGACCAAAAAGAAAGGCGACTGTGGCCGGATTTGTGCTTGGTTATTGGGTCTACGTGCACCTTGCTGATGCAGATACAGATTGTTGAAAAGAAGAAAGAAAGAAAAGAAAAAAGAAAAAAAAAAAAAAAGAAAAGAAGTAGAAAAAAACTATTTCTTTTCTTGCTTTCAATCTTACAACTGATGATTCCTATTAACAAATTTATAAAAAAAAAAAAAAAAATAAATAAATAAATAAATAAAAAAAATGATTGAAAAAAGAGAGGTAGAGAGAGAAAGTAAGTTGTTTGATCGGACAATGACAAGTCTGTCTAATAAGAGAATCCATTGGACATGTGCTTTCACCTTCGAGTCAACGACCAAGCGAAATAGAATTGAGAGAAAGGATAGACAACAAATCCGACTAAGGTGAGTAAAAAGTAAAAAAGTAAAAAAAAAAAAAAAAGGGAGAGGGAGAAAGAGGAAAAAAAAAGTCAGACAGAAGGGATTTATGAGGAACAGGATTACCTTCTGGATCGAGAAGCCTCGTAACGCCGTACTCGCGCTCGGCGACGTGGAAGACCCGATCGAGCCGTTCTCGAGGTTGACTTGCACGAGCACTTCTCCAATCGACGAGGTCTGGACGGTTTCTATGGAGAAGTGCACTAAACGCTAAACCATCTCTCCAGGAACAAGTAAAGTCTGTCACACGGACACCAGGATAACGAGCTGTTGAACGTCTTGCCCATCTTAGCAAAGCTTCTCGAGCTGTCACATTTGGTTCTTGACCTACTACAATGTCTGATATCTGTAACAAAAAGTTATACGACATTAACACATTAACAATAATTAATTTTCTATTATCGATAATTACTTCATAAACTATTTATATATCTTGAAAGAAGTATAAAATTAATACTATTAACAAATAATAATAAGCAACAACTTTACGACATTTCAACTTTCAATTGCTCTTTATCAGTGATAAAATTCAACAATATGTTTACTCATATTGTACAATAAAAATTTAAATAGTTATACAGAGTAATCATTCCTCTTGGTCTAATTATATGACACACAACAAACTCATTGATATTTCAATTAAAATTATTCATAACTTTACATTCCGTAATTTAAGATTGATATTATAAAAGAAATAAGGAAGCAACAACTTTATGATACTTGAGACTTAAATATTTTTGATCAAAGATAACTCAAAAATATTACTTTGTATAAATATAGAAACATAAATAGTATAGAGATTAATCATTCCCTAATTTAAATCAGAAATACCTTTCTTATCTATTCTAAGTCCGTAGACCAGAACGTGCATTCAACGAGAGAAATATCTTCGGAGAAAATAGATCATGGTATTTAAGGAGAACGATAAAACTTTAACAGACGAGGGTGGTGGATTGGTATTTGTTCTTTTTCGACAAAAAAAAAAGAAAAAAAAAAAAAGAAAACAAAACAAAAAAAAACAAAAAAGAAAACAAAAAAAAAGGAAGAAAGAAAGAACGGGAGAAGAAAGAAGAGATGTGTAGGAGAGATAGAAAACAATGAGATTTCTCTCTACTTTGCCTTTCACGTTTATTATTCCTAACTTAGCAGATGTTCTCGATCGACTTATCGTTTGATGACGGTGCACCGAACTCGAACTCGAACTCGATTGGGTTCGTCGACTCTTTCTCTTTCCTTCGAGCTATCTTGTATTCGTTAAATGTCAAGTCGCGACTCTGTGAAGCTTCCTTATGCTTCATGTTTTACGCCACGATTCAAATAGATGATGATTCAATAATAACATCAAATGATCGATATCATTTTGTATTTTCTTTGACTCATATTAATAATTCATGTATATATATATATATATGCATGCAAAATAATCATTTATGCATGTATATATATATATATAAAATTTAACAATAGATAATACTATCAGCTGATCGAAATTATTTTTTATATCCCTTGATTCATATTAATTATATATGCATATATTTGCATTGTCAACTGATCAAATTAATTTTTTATATTTCCTAGATTCATAATAATCACTTATGTATACATGCATGTGTGTGTGTGTGTGTGTGTGTGTGGATTAAAGATAGAAAGATAATTAACAGTAGTACATACACGCTCATGAAATTTCCGCAACATTAGTTGTCGGCAACTTTGATCTGTTACATAAGGTATTGCTACCATTACTCGTCGTCGTGTAACTCGAATAGAAAATAGATAAGATCTATTCAAAGATCCTGCGCATAATATGAATCTCATAGAAAATGCACACCATGTTCAACTCGAACGAGTCGAGATAATGCTTTTTGCATTTGTCCGAAGAGTTATTTAACATTACACACAGAAAGAAATAAATCCATTGTTAAATGATTTATATTTATCGTAGAGAAAAAGAGAATCAAGTGGCATTATAATCCTGATCCTTAGACATATATATATATATATATATATATATATATATATATATATATATATATAGCGATCATAAAGATGAGATGTGACGTGTTACATGAGTAAGATTCGATATCTATATATCGAACGATAATCGTCAACTTGATTGATAGCAATTACATAAGTATTTATCTTATTTTATTTTTTTTTTTTTTTTTTTTTTTTTTTTTATTTTGCCGCTCTTATAGATATTCCCTTAATGATAAAACAAAGTTTTTCTAAATAATTTCCATGTAATGTTAATAATAATTATTTAATATAAAATAAATAGTTATTTTTTGAAACTTGTTAGATTACTTCTGAGATCTTCTTAAATACAATATTTCTTTATCTATTTTTTTTAATCCTTCCTAGATCGATCCTTAAATCTTCTGATAATTCTTATCGATCAGATACAATAAGGTGCATTGATATTTTCAGAAATTAGATATTTCATAGATAATAAATTGTATGGAGTTTTCAACATTAGTAAGGCTCTCGGTTTCTCTTACCCTAACAGTCTTCGCTTTTGGAGAAGCATGTCGAGTCAAGGTCGCGGACGAGGAAGAATCCTTGAGATATTTTTGAGAGCCATACTTGGTTTGGTCCTCGGTAACACTTTTTTCTTCCCCACGAGTCAACGTCGTTGTCTTCCGAACTATGCGCGTCACGATGCGTTTAGTGCCATTTTCGCCGCGTCTCGAGGTCTTCGTCGACTCGATCGACGAGCCTAATTTGATATTATACGAATTTTCGAAGCTATAAAATATTCGTCTCTCGCACCAAATACGATTCGCTCAAGGCAAAAAAGAAAAAAAAAAAAATTGTATGCTCGAAAGACCGATTGAGAAATCCAAAAAAAAAAAAAAATATTTTAAAAGTCTAAATGAAAAAAATAGATAAAAAATCTTGCAGCAAAAGATTTCACTTAAATCGTTAATATATATAAACATATCTTTTTTCTTTTTCTTTTTTCATTCGATTAATCCGTCAACTTATTTTTCTTTGAATCTTTGTATCGATCATTGAAATGAATTAACAATTTCAACGTGGATAACATTGATAAAAATTCATGATTGTATATTGAACTACTATTATATATTCGTCGATACAAAGTCATCCAACATTACAGAAGATATCACCTTATTTATTATATAGATCACGATCAACATGAAACAGGCGGATCGTGGGTGGTATATCACCGTTCTCGATAATCGAAGGACATCGCCAAGAGGCTAGATGCGACGTTACTTTAACTATCCAACAATTTCCGCTCGCCCACGTTATATACATTTTTAATCGGTTTTTCTTCGGGCTACGAATCCTTATTAAGCTTGGATCATCAGCAAGAATTGATCAAAGATCAAGGCTAATCATTTTTATCACTGTTTTTATCATTATTCAAATAAGATGAATAATTAATTATGTTTGCGATTAAAATTAAAAATAAAGCTTTAACGAGAGAGTAATTAAAGTATGAATAAATTATTTCAAGATAAAATAAATAATACATATTGTTATTTAATTTACTTTAGAATGATCATATCGTTATTAATATAAAAAGAAAAAAAAATATATATATATAATACATATTATTTAATTATTTAACTTAAAAAATGAATTAAGTCTCTCGGTCTCTATCTTTCGAGTGAAACTTGAGCGAATCCAACGAATCATTGAACGAGCCTACCTAAGACCTCTGTAGAAAGACGTCTTTTAGTATAGATCGCTTGTAGATCATCGCCAGAAGGACTTCCAGTACGACTCGAGGAAATAACGTTAGCACGATCGTCATCCTCGTGAGTACCCTGTACGAATAATCGACCACTTTTGCTAAATCGATATATCGACATCGTTCTATTTTTTTTTTTCAAATTCACTTTCGTTTCACTTCATATATATATATATATGTAAATATATAATATATATATATATATACATATATAGAAAAAAAAATCCGCATTCCAAAGCGTTCTCTTTATCTCTTTCTTTCCTTCGGGAAAAAAAAAAATTCACGACACTCGTTATAGTCAATGTTTGTTTTTTACTTTGTCTTTCACAACGTCAATTAGAACGAACGAAAAATAGAAACTAGTTTTCGATGTACACCAAACAAAATTCCTCTTTCGATCGTCTTCTTCTATTATTTCTTCTTCTTCTTCTTCTTATTCTTATTCTTCGTGCAACACAATCGGAAGATAGCGAAGCTGAACGAAAGAAGAAATTTGATTTTACGTGCCGAACGGGACATGAGAAGAAAAAAAAAGGAGAGAGAGAAAGAGAGAAGGAGAGAGAGAGAGAGAGAAGGGAAACGTTGTTGGATCGTACGTTCACGTTCAGCAGGATACCAGGGCATCAAGAGAACGGCGATGTACACCAATGAAAGCGGTACTTCCTTGTGGTTAATGTTCGAGTTAACGTTCTAACTATCCTTCATAATTCCACCGGTACTAGCTAACAAAATAAGTTCATTCCAATCACGACGAATAATCTTTAACATCCCTCTTAATAAACATTTAATTTTACTAATTAATCCTTCAATGGATTTCTTCTAATTATCCAATCAACGACATATTAATATTTGATAAGAAAAACAATGGCATTAAATTTTTTATTAAATTCTTTTCGAAAGAAAAAAAAAAAAAAGAAAGAAAGAAATAAAGAAGAAATTAAATCATCTATTAAATAAGATCAAACAATAATTTTATTATTATTATTATTTTTTTTTTTTTTTTGAATAATAATAGTGCTTGTCACTTTTAATCTGTTTCCAAGTAAATACAAAAAAAAAAATTAATCGAATTTGGAATTAAAAAAAAAAAAAAAAAAAAAAAAAAAAGAAAGAAAAAAAATGGAAAAAAAAGTAGCCAAAGTTAATTGCAAGAATCGGTTACACGTGCCACACACTTGTGGTTGTACGACTCGTTCTATAGCATTTCGAATATACTACACATCGCACATACCGTCTACTTCGAAGATACCACGATGTGACGTAGAGCACGCATTTACGTCGGAAATAATCGCGAGTAGGTCGGTGAAATAAGCTACAATAGATGAGCTCCGACACTAAGGTGTCTCAAGTCAAGGAGAATTTAATCATAGAAAAAGAAAAGTAATTGTCTGTATATTCTGACGTCATGACATGCGCACCATTGATATTATCGAAACCGACATTATTAAACAACAAAACAATCTCGTTATTTAACAACGGCTTAATGTCACTCAAAAGAATCGAGAACCGATATCAACGTAAAAAATATTTTTCGAAAACTCAGACCTCTCGCTTTTTCTTTTTTTCTTCTTTAAAGATTTAATACATGACAGAACGACAATCGAGACGTCGACACATTGTCACTCTTTATTCTATTCAATTTTATATTCTAAAAGAATTCTATCTTAAATGATGAAATCGATAGATCTCGCATATACGATTCGTATAGAATGGAAAAAAAAAAAAAGAAAAAGAAAAAAATAAGAAAAAAAATTGTTTTTGTTTTATTTTCTCATAAATTAACTAACGATTTGATAATAACAAGGAAATAATGCCCTGACGTAATTTCAACGTGAACGCTATCCGAACAACGATCACTCCTCCAATGAGATAAGAAGAAACAAGAAGAAAAGAGATAGAGATACCGATGGCACAAGTTACAGGAAAGAAACAAGAGAACGAATAGCAATGCACGACGCACCGATCGCCACTGTGCTGCGTCCTTTCGAGCGCAGGAGAGTAGGTTCGCGATACGGGCAGGTGAGAGAAGCGCCTCTATACCCCCACTATAACTCATTCTACTCACGGACTACTCAAGCGCCTGCGCGTTACGATGCCGATCTCTTCCCTACCAACTCTTCTCTTTAAGAGTTGAACAACACCCACGCAATGTGAATGCCATCTTTCCTTTTATTTTTGTTTAAAAATTTATACATTTTTTATCCTCCTATTTCAATCTCTTCAAATTTATGCCAATGCGTTAATATATGTCTGATTTTATAACATAATCAGAAAAAGAAATAATGATGACGATGTTGAGGATGATGATGATGATGATGATGATGATGATGATGATGATGAGAGATCAAATCATATGGGATTTTTTTTTCTATGAACACAATAGTAATTTCTGTTCGTACGAATGGCCTTGTCCATAAGCAAAATTCTTTACCAAGGACATTAAATAATGATCTAACTCGTTAATTATTTCACACCTTCAAGGTTTTTATGGGAATTCATAAGCGAAGGTTATACGGGAGGAAAAGGAGGAGAGTCAAAATGATCGTAGAATGAGAAGTAAGTATTTTAGAATTAGAAAGTTCAAGAAAAATAGTAAGACGTTGGGGCAGACGAAAGCAGGTGACCGGATGATTGATATATAGATAATACTATGTTAGAGAGAGAGAGAGAGAGAGACCAAAGAGAGAAAAACTTATGTTAGTAACATTGATAGATTTATAATATACAGTTATACCTTAAGAGAAAATCGGTCAGATTTAATTGTATATCTCGAAATGATCAGTTTTATGCTCGGCTAAGTGACTTTCTGAAAAAAACCAACTATACTCCAACCAAACTCGATGTAATTTCTTTTAAAATAATCCTAATTTGTCAGACCATAATTTGGCATACAGGAAAAGAGAAGAATAAAAGGACTACCGGATGTAAGAAGGAAAAAAAAAAAAAGGAAAAAAAAAGAGGCAGAAAAATAAAAAGAAGAAGAAGAAGAAGAAGAAGAGGAGCAAGTGGAAAGCCGTATGGCGATGCCGGTTTGTGTAATCTCGATTTACGGTGTATACCCCAGCAATACGGTAAAGAGGAATAGAGGAAGAGGGAAAGGGAGAGGAGGAGTGAAGGAAAGTAGAAAGGAACGAAGAAGAAGGTATAAAGATTGGAGAGAACTGGCTGCCCGATCGTGGAGATCGGCGAACCGGATATGAGCTCGTAACTCCTGCCAGTGCCAATCTGATCGTCATCATTATTATTTCCGGTATACTATGGAATTCATCCCAATAGAAGGATCCTTCATATATAGAAAAGGAAAAAATTAAATTAAATTAAATTAAATTAAATTAAATAAAATAACAAAGATAATAATGATATATAAGGAGGCAGAGGAATAATTCGTTTCATTGAATCAATGATCTAATTTTATCTAAAATCAAATGATTATGTTGTTATTGTTATTATTATTATTATTATTATTATTATTATTACTATTAATTATATTTCTTTTTTATTTTTTACTTTTGATATATTTGGAAGAATATATAATTGGTCTACTAATTTAAAAGTGACTTTTCTTTGGTCGGCCTTGCACGGAAGAGAACGGCACACGGTATTAACGATATTCCAAGTGCGGCATCACCATCGACTTACTCCACGAGTCTTATTCGGACGAATGATGTCATGTTCGCAAGACATCCTCCACGAGTGTTTCACGGGAAAGAATAACGTTGGACTGCTCATGGTATAAAGAATGAAAAAAAAGAAAAAAAAAAAAAAAAAAAAAGAAAAAAAAAATAAGAAGAAAAAGAAAAAGAAAGAAAAAAGTGAGTATGGTACAACAAAAGGTAAGAGAAGTCTAAAAAGGCGTTCGAACGCATCCGCCCGATTTAAACGATTCTCTCTTTCTCTCGACCCACTTTTAGTGTCTTCGACGATGCTGTCTGTTTTTGGAAAGAATCAGAAAGAAAGAGAGAGGGAGAGAGAGAGAGAGAGAGAGAGAAAAAGAGAGACAACGACGACGACGACGACTTTGAGATATAAGCGTAGGTGAACTTAATGCGTGGGTGATATCTTGAAAGACACCAAAAATGGATCTTCTAAGTTAATTTTCTCTATTCTTATTTTCTTTCCTTTACTTTTCTTTTCTTTATCTCTTCAATTTTTTTTTTGTCTTCATTACCAATAGTAAATAAAATTCTCTGCTATTTTATGAACTTTTAATATCATCTTAGAAAGTGAAGAGATGAAAACAATTCCCTTTTTAATTATATAATTTTTCATATCCTACAATATTATTACGTGATCTAATTAAATGTCATTTCTTAAATGACACACGAACACACACATATACGTATGTATGCGCAAACATATGTATATATATATATATATATATTAATTAAGTTGCACAACGTAAACTCAAATTACTTTCCTTTTCGATACGTTCATAGAATTATTTTCACAGGCATAATATTTTTTTCTTCGTTCTTCTTTTCTTTTTTTCCTTTCGTCTATTTATTTTTTTTCTTTTTTTTTTTTTTCTTTTTTTACAATAATATTAAATATAGGAATATTCCTGTCTGCTTAATGTCTTTTCTAACGTTATTTTATTAAGAAAGTAAGAAACACTTATCGATCGTTGAAACTTACAGAGTTCGATCGAATGAAGACCTTTAACTACTTACTTGACTTCGTTCAATAACAACGAACATAGTCGGTGCATCGTTAGAGGAAAAAAAAAAAATATATTACGTAGTCTTATTTAACATAATTCATTCTGACACCAACGTGTTATTATATATACCTACGCATATTTGAAGAAGTAAATAAAATAATTAACGAAGAAATAAACTTACAAATTTCGATAATGAGAAAATAAAAATCAAATAATTTTCATAATTGATCTCAATTATTAATTATTTTGAAAGTTTCGGCATTCTACTTTTTGATTAAATATATAAAAAAAAAAAAAAAAGAAAAGAAAAGAAAAGGTAAGGAAAAAAAATGGAGATACAAATTTTTAATAAAAATCGTAATATAAATATATAAAAGAATTAAAATAAATTCTTTGCAGAAATCCATTATCAAATCAAACACGTACTTTAAATATTACGTTATCTATTCAACGAAGACCTTCGATAGAACTTCGATAGAAAATGACATTGCATTTAATGCGACCGCTCACACGCGCAAGTCTTTCTCTATCTGTATTCGTTGTTTTCTTTGCTTATTTTTTTTCTTTTTTTCTTTTTTTTTTTTTCCCTGGGAAACTAAGAAAAGAACTGGATCGTTGATCCAAAAGTGTAAGAAAAATTTCTCCACCTTTCCGAGTATCATTCCGTGATTTTCTTTCACTCTCTCGTCGGAGTCAAGTTGCCAGGGAGAGTCGAGGACGACGCGTTTGACAAATACGGTTGAAGGAATTGCGACATTATTACACACCGTAATGTCGTATCTTTACGTAGGTAAGGATACGACGCTTAAGTATATTTACCGAGCGAACCTTGACCGATAAAGGAAATCCAAACGAGCTGTGAGTTTTACGTCTACTTAGAACTCACGTTAGACTCTTTACGATGATTCAATCATTTTTATTTTTTCTATTATTTTCTTTTTTTTTTTTTCTTTTTTTTTTTGAGGAAGGGGAAATGCATGATTTCTTGATCTTTTCCTTATTTTAACGTATAATTTTCTTATTTTTACTCTTCTTCTTTTTTTTTTTTTTTTTTTTAACACTATCATATGCAATAATAAATCAACACGAAGAATTGCGAAGCATTAAAAGTTAATTAATTCTAATTTAAACAATAAAATCGTAACATTAACAAATGTTCAAGTAGAATGAACGTAAGCGTTTGTTATTATCTACGATTAGAAATTCGATGCAATGATAGCGCCTATAATAAGCAAGCACTTAACGAAAGCATGCATCCGCATACATGCAATGCCCATGTTAATTATTAATCTCTATGAAAAATGAAACAAATGATATCGATAAAGGCGATAAAATGATCTAAATTAATCATTTTCGTATAAATATTATGAATATACAAACGATTTCATTCATAAAGGACTCCTACGTATTACTCGTACTACGTAGTCATTCAAAAAATCTACTATGAATGAATTAGTTTAGAATGAGTACGTTCAACGCCATCTACTATCGAAAAAGTGAAAAGCGTACGAGCTTGGTCGATAAAACAGTCTACGCAATAATCTCGTATCGTTAATGCAGTTTTCTACATTTCACATACAAGAGATTAATATATATGTTTAACAATTATTATTAATATTTTATTTTTTTTTTTTTTTTATGAAAAAGCGAACGTAACGTGCAGTGTGACATCAGTTTCATAATGAACAAAAATACAAAAAGAAACGAAAAAGAATTTTAGCGAGTAAGAGTTAGAACGACGAAAGATAGCACGAGTTCCCATAGGAATATACAATATTTTCTTAAGGAATATGTCCTATTATCTCGTTTCTTTTTTTTTTTCTTTTTATCATTTCTTTCTTTATTTCTTTACGTTTTAAATTAAAGAGAAAACAAGTGTAAGGAAATCCTTTAGAATAAAGATATAAATACTTTTTCAGATCTTTGTGGAAAAAGTTCGAAGGGCTAATAGAGAATGCAGAATGCATCCCAAAGGACATTGTATATATATATGTATAATACATTCCAAGTGGGAAAGCAGACTTCAAAGGAATGTGTAAAATGGATTGGACAAGAATACTGATATCGACAAATCTTATCCTTTTTACTATTAGTCGCAGCACTTTCGCATGAACAAGCTATTTATTCACCTATCTCTCTCTCTCTCTCTCTCCCTCCCTTTTTCTCTCCCTCCTTCTCCTATCTCTGTCCTTTCTCTTTCTACTACTAATGATTACTACTGACTACTACTACTACTACTACTACTACTACTATTCCGTCTCTGTATTACACGTATCTCCGATTCTAAGCTCTATCTCAACTCGATATAGAAAACGATCATTCGGGAATAGTAACGCGCGAGTTCGTCGTTCTCTCTCTCTCTTTCTCTCTCTCTCTCTCTCTCTTTCTCTCATTCTCTCTCTTTCAACGTTGAACTACTACGCCCACATAGAAGTAAGTAAATAGTTTCGAGCGAGCTTACGAGAAAAAACTTGTTTTTTTTTTTTCGAGCTGACGAACAATTGCTGCTTTCGCTTAAAAAATAAAAAAAAAAAAAAAAGAAAAAGAAAATAAAGAAAAAAAAAAGAAAGAAAAGAAAGAAAGTAAAAGAAAACCAATACTTATTTATTTTAAGGGGGGACTTACCTTGCGTCGCCATCTCTGCGGCGCAAAAGAACAAAAAAAAGATATCACTGTTAGACGACTGTGATTGTTCTTAACATGATAGAGAACAAAAAAAAAAAAGAAAAAAGAAAAAGAATGAAAGAGAAAAAAAACCGCGAAGAAACCTTAGAATCCCATTTTTTCCCGCCAATTTCTAATACTACCAGCAATTTGACTTCTTCATTGAAAATACTCGGGAAGTTTAAAAATAGAAAACAAACTCGTTATCTATATTTAAATATATATATATATATATACCCGCCACATACACATATACGTATATATATATATATATATATATGTTTGTCGATATGTTCGAGGAATCGAACCTCGTCTCGTATCATTTGACGGATCCAGGAAACAGAGATCTGTGTGTTGTGTTTGCGTTTCCGGCGGCTTTTCACCGTCGAGAGAACATACGTCGAACACGGTGAAAAAGGAGGGAAAAAAAGAGACGCACGCGAGAGCCGCGCAGCTTTTGATCTGGCCACATGTTTCTCTCAGTCGTTCGTTATTCTATTCGCAAACAAGAATGAAGAATACTATGCATGTCTAGACTATGCGTTAAGATGTCGGCCGATATATATATATATTTCCTTTTTCCTTCGTTAAATTTTTGAAACGAAATTTTTTACTTAAATAATGCCGAGGTTGCTTCCCTCGTAAAGAAATTTCGATTGGTTAAAAAAGAAAGGAAAAAAAAAAAAAACTGTCTCAATAAATCTAAAAGAAGATCTTCTTTCTGTTGGATTTTTTTTTTCTTGACATTTTATGAGACGAGGGGATTGAGAGAAATAAAAAAAAAAAAATGTAAATAAATAAATAAAGAAAAATAAAGAAAAATAAAACGAAAGAATGCGAAGAAACACCTGTGATATCATTTCAAAATTCGAATAAAAAAAATTTCAAAAAGAAACCTAAAATGGAAACTATTGAATACGACGTTTCTTCGCTTGAATTTTACTGGCATATATAATACACGCACAAACATAACCATCGCGTTCCTTCCTCTTATTTCCATTTTTATGATCAGGAATGCGTTTCACGTTTGCAGTACTGAACGAACGGCGTTCAATTTTTGACGATAACGCGACTCCATTCGTGGCTCCTTTATTCACACAAAGGAGCCCTTTCACGATTGAAGGAGAGAAGGAGACTCTCTATAAGAGACGACGATGCTGACAGAGAGAAAAATAGAATGAAAAGTACACACACAGTGTGTGTGTGTGCATGTGAGTGTGTCTGTGTGTATGCAACGTCGAGGAAGAGATATGCGTTCATTCGAGGAGAGAGGAATTGCGCTTATTAAAGATGCACATTAGTCCTAAATAAATTTCTATGTTATTTGGATCAACTATATACATATATATATAAAAGAAAAAAAATAATTCTTCATTACATTTGCAATTTAAATGTTGCAAAATATCGATCCTCCCTATGATCGATTAATATTTCATTGACCGATCGAACTATTAACATTTACGAACTAATAGTGTGAACTCTATATAATAATATGTACGAAATAATTCATCGATCCTTTCAATCGATTCGAGAGCAGGAACATTGAATGAAGTACTTCATAAAAAAAAAAAAAGAAAAGAAAAAAAAAATATATATATATTTGGATTTTATTAATCAACGACGGGATAGAATTTGATAGTGCGTGTAGTGTACGCAAGTGGTGAAAAAAAAAAAAAAAAAGAAAAATATAAATAAAAAAGAAAATAAAAAAGAAGTGATAAAAAGAAGAAGACGGAATTCGCAAAGGCGAAGATGAATTTAATCGATAAAGAGATGAATGAAGAGCGCTCATAACTTCCAAGATAGTTTGCTACTTTTCCTCTCTCTTTCTCTCTCTCTCTCTCTCTCTCTCTCTCTCTCTCTTTCAAGTCGTTTTATCTCTTTTATTTTAATCAGTGCGGCTACCGTTTGCAAATGCGCCGTGAACCGCGGTTAAACCGATACGTCGGATCACATTACTCGATAAACTGCTGGTCGAGCGAGAAAAGATCGTCGGATGCTGCTGCTGCTTCATCATCATCATCATCATCATCATCACTATCATTATCATCATCATCGCGAGAATATCTATCCTCGTTGATCCAAAATTTGATTAAAGAATCACTATTAAATTATATTAGATATTTAAATGTCCACGTTTACAAAGCAATTTCATTAATTTAAATCAATATCGATCAATCGATCTGACTAATCACCACGTTAAATTCGAACATTGATTCGGCTTTGTTATATTTTACTTTTAATATTTCCTCGATTTCACGATCGAAAATACTTTTCTTCATCTTTCCTAATACTCGTGCTAATAATCATCGAAACATTCACAATGATATTTACAGATAATTTTAATTACGATATTATAAAAATTATTGAATTAATCTCAAATCTTTCCTAATCATCATCTGTAATATCAATATATATATATATATATATATATATATATATATATATATATATATATAAAATTTTGAAAATATTATTAAATAAATGTGGATTCGATAATTGTTATAAAATAATAGAATAATCGATAAGCTCGTCTTAAAAAGAAAAGAAGAAGAAGAAGAAAAGTCAATTAATTTAGAAGATTTGCGAATTTGACCTAAGGAGGGTGCGATAAACTCGTTGAAACGACATGTACGGCGGTCTATAAAATCGAGAATAACCTGTGAAAGTGAGATAGATAAAAGGAGAGAGAAAGAGAAAGAGAGAGAGAGAGAGAGAGTATAAAACATAGAGAAATCGTATCGCGCGTACCAAAAATACGCAGCAGTGAATCACTCGAGCTAAGCCATCCAAGTTTCACACGAAGAGACCGAAGACGAATGGTTATGGCGCGAAATGTTCAAACCATGCTCCCTCCGTTTACATAATAACATCCGTGCGAATCTCTGTCCTTACTTCTAATATCAATTCCTATGTACATACATACGACGATTTCTAACAAAGAGACGATCGATAATTTTTAAAATTCACCTAAAACTATCCGTTCGTTTTCAAGTGAATTTTTAACACGTTTAGATATTATTTCGAATTTAGAAATTAAAAGGAATATACATTATTATTATTATATTTTTTTTTTCCTCCAAATCAATCAAATTATTATCCAATAATGTGTCGCTGAATTATTTGTTTTCTTTTTTTTCCCTTTGTCTTCTAAATATATTATCAAATCTACAAATTAATAATCCAATCAATTTTTCATCTCTCGATCTTCACCGCTCGTTGTTGTCGATTATTTTAGGAAACAAATTAAATAAATATATACTCGTTCTAATTCAATGAAATCAATCAAACAATTCGAAAATATTTAAAATAAAGAATAATAAGGAACGTAATAAATCGAAAATTATTTTAACTTTCAGTATTGGTATCTGTGATCACCTACCTGGAAGTGCAGTATGATGGTCCAAATCAGGCCAAGTGTCAATTTAGGATTGCCATCAACGATATCCTCGGCACGTATGTTTACAAGCTTGATTTTCTTGTATCGAAGAAAATCGAGTGCCATTTGTACGTTTTGCAGCATGTGGAAACGCATCCTTCCTCTTTCCCGTGGCTAGAATTAGAACAATTATTATTATTATTATTATTATTATTATTATTATTATTATTATTATTATTATTATTATTATTATTATTACAAATTGTGTAAGAACATTATCCAATAAAAACTTATTCAAAATTAATCCTATTAATAATATAATTTCTTAGCTATGTATCACAGATTATTGCTATTAAAAAATTCTTTCGCGGATCTAATAATAAATGTATTTAAATAATTAATATTTTCTAATGCATTCTATTGTTATTAGATTAAATGATTTTTAACACTCACAAGATGCTCCCCTGAGAGTACTTCCAACAAGGAGATAAGGTTGTGCCCGTCCCGCAGGTCCTCGAACAGGTCTCCGACATGTCTGCTGGCCTAAAACAGATAAAAATCAAAATCAAAATTAAAATTAAAATAAAAAAGAAAGAAGATACGAAAAAAAAAAAAAAATAAATAAATAAATCAAAAATAGAAATATTAGAAAATGATGCATCTTTCAAATTATTACTATAATCATTATAAATTAGAGATCATCGTGAAGATATATATTGACTGTACTAGGATCATTTCAAAAGACAATCTGAATTTTTTTCAAATATAACAAATACAATTCCAATGATTTTAAACGGATCAATTAATTGAAATATATTGTACATCTAATTTTTATTACGTATAATAAATTAAACAGTAATTCATTTAAAAATAATTCAATTTACAATACTAATGATAAATGATTATCCTAAATATTAGTCATGTTTTGTTTATATATGACTCCTCTCTTCCTCTCTCTCTTTCTTTCTCTCTCTCTTTTACTCAATTGATACTAATCCATCGTTTTTGGTTATCATCTTGTCTTATCTAAAAATATTATTTACACATCGGACTCGAAATTATTTACTAAACAATAAAAACAGATTCATTTGAAATGATCACTCGCATATATATATATATATATATATATATATATCATCGAAATAAATCGTACGAAATAAAAAAGATATAATAAATAAATTGTATTTGTAAATAATTCATTTGATAAATTACATATAAATTAAGATCATGGATATACATTATGTATAATTGTGCTGTGTACTGTGCCGTGTGTTGAAACGTATATTGAAAACGTGCTAAGGTGAAATTACGTGCGTTATCGTGCAATTATATAAACAACGAACGAGATTAGGATAATAAAAGAAAGATCTCATACACGAATTAAATAAAATATTGTAAACATTCAAAGAACAAAGTTCAATAGCGTTCATGATTATAAATTTGATATATTATTAAATCAAGCACAAATGAAATGATTAAGAATTTGCTTTAAAATCATGCATACAATGAATAGATATTAAAAAAAAAAAAATAAAAAAAAAAAAAAAAATAAAAAACAGGCAATCGTAAGGACGTATACGTGACATAGACGTATAAAATAAATGTTTATTATAATAAAGTTATAAGCGAGGAGTTTGGAAATTGCCATGCGCTGACAGCAGCAACGATTTTCAAATGAATTAATTTGTTCAGTACAAATGATTTATGTATCATTTAACGATTAATATACTAGACTTTTGTTTCTATAAAATTATTCAGATAAATTTGTGAATAATTTTAATGGAAGATGAACATTAAATTGATATGAATAGTTTCCTGCAAAACTAGTTTGTAATAAATAAAAGAGACATAATCGATAAGAAGATAAAAAAAAAACCGAAGTTAGTTAGCATAAATGATTTTTCAAAGATGAACTTTTAAATGCTATAAATGATAATGTTCATTAAAAAAGAAAAAAAAAAAAAAAGCAGGCATAACAAATTATATGCTTTGATGTTGCTATTGCTGATGTTACTGCTGCTGCTGCTGCTGCTGCTGCTGCTGCTGTTTTGCTTTGTTACAATTTTACGATCGTATGCAATAACCATGGAACTTACGGTGGGGGAGCAGCATGGTTGGTTGTTGACAAGAACGCACACGTGCAGGCACGTGTAAGTCTGAAAGAAACATGGATGAAACCAACACCGTGTTTGTGAGAAAAGTTGTGTTATAAATTGTCTATATGATATGTATGTATGATATGTATTGTATGTATATACATAAATATATATGTATATATGTCTTAATAATGTATAGGCTATTTCGATTAAAATGATGAAATAATAATTATCATAAAAATGATTTTTCAATGATCGAAACGCGCATATACATATGACGTAAACATGTATGAATTGTATATACATATGCATCTATATATGTATGTATGTATGTATGTATGTATGTATGTATGAATATGTACATATAAGAGGAAAAGCAAGTTTCTTTTAGTGGTCCCCCTTTTATTTTTTTTTTTTTTTTTTTTTTTTTTTTTAATGTATGTGTATGTGAGTATAGCCTATCTACGTGACATTTATATATATATATATATATATATATATATATATATATATATTAATATAAAAAAGTGTGATCATTGTGGCGTGTCTTGAATAAAATAAGTCGAAGTTATCGTAAGGATGTATCCCTTACTTACCTTGACATATTTCCAATGCTGTCGTAGGAATGCATGAAAGAGATAAACATATAAAAAAAAGGAGGAAAAAAAAAAGAAAAAGAAGAGGAAAAGAAAAAATCGAAGAGATTGGTGATTAAGATGATGATTAAATATTTGTTTTTTAACTTTCCTTTTTTTTTTTTTTTTTTTTTTTTTTATATTACTTTTTAAATATCTCAAAGACGAGAATCATCGACGTGTTAAAAAGTTAAGAAGAATCTCAATAAATGATCTCTTTCTTATCTCTTATCATTCGTAAAACAGAGAGATAAATTCTTGTTTGAGTATTCTCAGTAATAAAACTCGTAAAAAAAAAAAAAAGTTATACGTGAAAAGTCTCTCTCTCTCTCTCTTTCTCTCTCTCTCTATCTTCTATTTCGTCTTTTTGGAACGAAAGAGATGAACACATAAACAACGTCGCTTCTGTAAAAAAAAAAAAAAAAAAAGAAAAAATAGAGAAAAAACTTTTACGAAGTCCTTCCTTTGCAATGACTTTTCAGAAGTTCGATGCGTGTGGGATTGCCGCTCCAGTTCTTAACCAGATACGGGCGTTCGTTCTGCCTTCAAGCTGTACACAAAGTAATGACTGCGGGAGTGACGAAAGTCATCCATTAAAATACCGTACGACCCCGATAACGGGCTGAACCAATCACGCTTACTGGAAATTAACCAAATGCATTGCCATCGATTGACTCTATCTCTTGAAAAATCAAATCAATAGAATTTACGTAGCGTAGAACGCGCTTGCTCATCTTCATAAAAAGAAAAAAGAAAAAGAAAAACATGATTTCGTTTATGACAATTTTTAAGAAATATCTTATTCTTTTTCTTTTTCTTTTTTTTTTGGACTAAAAGATGCTACGCTAAAAATTTATCTTTATTTACCTGCATATATAATTTTGTATTTTGTATCAATTTAAAATGGCAAATAATAATAATAATAATAATAGTAATAATAACAATAATAAAGTTATTACATTATTATTGTCATAATAACTTTGTCTCCTAGCATCTTAAAATCCAATAAAAGAAAAGGAGACATAAAATTCAGAGCCATTTATAAACAGTATTAAAACAAAAAAAAAAAAAAATCTCCAAATAATATCCAATTCCAAATATAAACCAATTCCAAATTAGATTGTATAAAAACAAAAACAAAAAAAAAAAAAAAAGAGAAAGAAATTGCTGATATAAGAGACAAAAAGGAAACAGATTAGTTTATGTTTTTTGTCGATTAAAGAATTGTGGCGCCTTAACGCAATGACACGCAGAACACACGGACGAATGTCACTTTAAAAGAGCACCCACTTTAAAAGGATTGCGCCACAATCTCGAGTTGTCCCCACCCAATCTTAAGTTCTGTACCCAACAGCAAGAGCAACAGCGGCAACTGCAGCGGCAACTGCAGCAGCAATAGCAGCAGCTCACACCGGTAGGAGGTAACGAAATGAGCAAGGATCAAGTGGGCGCGGGAGAAGGTTTCCGAATAAGGTCAGACTCGCGAGATCGAACGTGGGCGCGAACACGATGGCGAATCGAACAGTCCAAGACTGGAAATTCAGCCTACTTACAATCTCGTAACACAAAAAGACAAACATTAGAATTATTTATCCTAATATTTATTTATATATCTTTATAGAAATTCTTTTTCTTTTTCTTCCTAGATTTTAATAAACAATTTTTCATTCGCATTTAAATCCACAAATTTTACTCAAATCAATGTCTCAGTATCAATGTCAAAATGTCCTTTATTTTTATTTAACTGAATCTGCATGATTAAAGGAAAAGAGAGAGAGAGAGAGAGAGAGAGAGAGAAAAAGATCTATCAGAAATTTTTTTAAATGACAATTTTTATTACGAATTCAATGAATTTTTAATTTGAATTAAAATATTAATTTCTTTTTTTTTTTTTTTTTTTTTTTTTAATATTTCTCGATCGAGCATCATTCGTTTCTAAAATTAAAAATTACATGTAACTTTTTTCCCATTAGACGAATCAAATGATTAGAAATTAATCAAAGATAACTATTATCGTTTTAACGATATATTTTTTCTTACTGATTTCTCTGTAAACTAGCGATAATTCACACATCGTTACCTACCAGTTATACAATGATGAAAATAAACCGATGACGGTATTAACGACACGCTTTAAGTTTTACCAACGATGAACAAACAAGAGGTGATAAAAAGATTACGTATTACGAACGGTAAACCTAAGTGATTTAACGGATGAGACTAAGATTATGTGAAAATTTCTACTGTTAGTTACTAGCATTTACAAGCTTTTTCTATTGTTCCTTTTTTTTTTTTACCGCCATTACATGTAATAAATCGCATTAATAAGATTGAACGTCAAAATTGATATTCTTTTATATCATTTTATTTGTTACGAAGTTTTCTCTCGCTCTTTTTTTTTTTTTTCTTTTTTTTATTACTTTACTTTTTTTTCTTTTTTTTTTTTTTCAATATTCTCGAATAGCTACAATAGGATATTGTCTCTATTCTTTAAATTAATATTCGATAGGTACAAAGCAATTCAATCTATCCATATAAAGTATACTATCGATACATATACGTGTTCTGTAACATGATAGATTATTGCAATCAAGTATACTATGTCAAACATTGGAATGTAAGGATAACGAGATTTATGTTAAATTGTAACATAGCTACGAGATATTCATTCAAAGTAATCAAAGTATTTTAAAACTCAGAAGGACGATCACAATTTAATAACAATATCGTAATGAATCATCCGATTTGAAATGAAACAAAACTATTTGAAAATGAAAAAGAAGAAGAAAAAAAGATCTAAAGAATAATAATACAAAGAATCTCATTTATTCGTGAACTCCTTTAGGCAAGAAATATCATATGGAAGCTGACGTAACGAGAGACAGATACAGGAATCTTTATTATGCTACGAATTATGCAATCCATAATGCCAAGGACGAAAATGAAACAACAAAAAAAAAAAAAAAAAAAAGAACTTGAGAACGAAGAGAGCAGGAATATTAAGTTTTATATAATCACGAGATAAATAATATGAAATAAATAAAAGTATATATATATTTATATATATATATATATATATATATATATATATACATATCTAAAACGATTATCTAATGCGATACATATATTTAATACGATTAAGACAGTCAACGATTAGACAAAGAAAGAAAAAAATAAAAAAACGAGTAGAATACTTAGAACTATTAATTGTCATTCATGAATTCAACAACCCACCCATCTATCCAACCAATCTATCCATCCATAGATGGATAAAACTGATATTTATTCCGCATCTTTAAACCATTCAAGATACTCCAACTGAATTAGAATAGAAGAAAATATTCTCCAGGAACTACATGGCAAAAAAGAAATGCTCTGAATAAATAAATAAATAAATAAATAAATAAATAAATAAATAAATAAATAAATATCAGAAGGAAAGAAAGTGGAGGAGAGATCTCACGAACGTCAACGATTTAAAACATACTTTCTCACGAAATTAAAGGGACGGTTTTCGATATTAACTTAAACGAAGTTAAAAAGCCCCCGATATATCGATGTACTTACGTATAAAAGAATGGACAATGAGATTAGAAAGATAGAAAGAAATAAAGGAAGAAAGAGAGATAGATAGAATACGAGGGACGTTAACTCAAGAGGATTATACGTTAACGAGACAATTTCGAGACCGTATACGGTTGTGATTCGCCTTCCCTTTTTTCTCTTCCATATTATACGAGTGCATACTTTAGCTTTGGTTCGACTAAAACATTGTTACTTATGCTGTTGCTGTTGCTGTTGCTGTTGCTGTTGTTGTTGTTGTTGTTGCTATTGATGAGTCATTTATTTTTCTACGATAATAAAACTCACTACTTCGAAGAGATCTAAGATTTAAAGTAACATAAACACTTCCTTCGACTTCTCTTCGTCATCCTTTATCATCAACGATTTCTTCTCATTATGAGGTCTTTTTTTTTTTTGTTTTTCTTTTCTTTTTTACTCGAAAAAATATACAAAGAGATTAAAGTTACTCGAAAATACTTCGATCGTCATAGATCTTTCCATTGACTTCGTCTAACACGCAAAAAAACGTTCTAATTGATGTTCGTTCTTTCTTTCCTTTATTTTTTCTTTTATTCATTTCGCGCGCAATAAAAAAAAAAAAAAAAAAAAGGAAAACCGCAGTTTACTATGGTTTAATTTCGTCACATTGTTATCGCATTGATTTTATTCTCCTCGAGTTTTGTCCTGTTCGTTTCAATTCGTATAAAATTCTCTCGTCTCGTATACATACAGAGAATAGGAGAGGCAGAAGAGAGAGAGAGAGAGAGAGAGCGGGGAGAGGGGGTAGGAGGAGGTCAACGACGGACGACATTGAGACGGAAGAGAAGGACTTCATTTAATCAATGATTCCAATTGCTCGTGAATATATCGTGTAATCGAATCGATCCGCGTTGACAAACTTTACGATTGACATATATGATTTTTTTTCTGTTTTGCAAATTTTTCATTTTCTAAACGAGTTCTTCCATCCTCTTTCTTTCTTAAGCTTCTCTCGAAATGTTCCTTTTATTTATCTCGATTTATATATTAAAACAATGAAAAATAATTTCTTTTTCCTTCTCGTTCTTTCACGATTATTAATAACATATCTTTTTTCTTTCATGCAAAATGAAAGAAACAGAGAAACACAGAGAGAAAGAGAGAGAGAGAGACAGAGAGAAAAAGATTTATATACCATTTAGGGAGGGAAAAACGATTCGCAAAGAGTGATAGAAACTGGAAACGATGCGCATCTTGCTTTACGTTGGAATAGAGCTCGACCAACCTCAAGTATCTCTCTCTCTCTCTCTCTCTCTCTCTCTCTCTCTCTCTCTCTCTCTCTCTCTCTCTCTCTCTTTCTCCCTCTTTTCTCTCTGTCTCTCTTTTGCGTGTGAGAATTCACATCACGTATATATACTACCAACCGCACGTATCGAGTTATAAAGCAGGAGCGTCGTGCGAAGGAACGCGACCTCGTTCCGCTTCAGTCGTACGTAAAAAAGACAAAAATCGAAGAGAAGAACAAAAAAACAAACAAACAAAAAAAAAAGAAGAAAGAGAAAAAATCAAAGGCGTTCCTTCGAAAAATTCCACTCCTTCGAAAATATCCCCTTCTTCGATGATACCGTTCTATCTCTCTCTCTCTCTCTCTCTCTTTCTCTCTTTCTATCTCTCTTTCTTTCTCTACACAAGACACAACCCTTCCTCTTTTTTTCTTTTTTTTTACCTCTATTCTTTTTACCTTACATCAGAGAAGCCTTATTTCGGTCGAAAAAGAATCACTATGTTCTCATCGGGATTTATCAACATACACTACTGTCACATACTATAAGTATAGTGATTCACTTGGCTTTGTCTATCATGATAAAAATAAATCTTTTGAAACAATATCAGTTTATTTACCCTTTGCAATTCTAACACTTTGCTAAATATTTTCTAACATTATTCTAAATCGTTCAATTTTTTAATAATTCGTTAGAATGACGATCATTAAATGTGAAAAGTTATTGTAATAAAAATTATGGAATAAAAATAAAAAAAAAAAAATATATATATATATATATAAACATCGAAAGACGAGAAAGATAAGAATCGTGCGTTAAATACGTAAGGAAAGAAGAGCACGAAACGAAAAGAAATGAAATAATAAGTATCGAGTCTCTTAGTATTGTTCTCAATCGGATAGCGTGTCGCATCTTGATTTTCTTTCACTCTGTTACCGCAAGAAATAGGATGACGTCAGAAGGTCGTCATTTAAACAAAGCTGCCGCCTAAATATTACAAGCTATAAATTCTCTTTAAACTTCTGCCCCTTTAAATACTACCCAAATGGAAGATGCAAAAATCAATTAGTCCCTTTTCACGCACGAAAAGTATACATACTGGTTGGTCAACGTTTCGTGAAATTTAATGGCTCGTGTTAAAAAAAAAAAAAAAATATATATATATATATATATATACACACAACATAAGTGGACATATAATACCATTGTCACTTTCGAGATCAGTTGTCTTTGTCTCTCTGTCTCTTTGTAATTATTGTTAATGATGTCATCGTCGTTATACTCGTACAAGATAATATGTTATCCGATATTTTGATGTATAACTTTAAATTTACACACATACATATATATGTATTTATGTATGTATGTATGTAGAAATGAAATAAATAACGATAAGTGATAAAAAAAATTTTCATTAATATTAATCTATAGGTATTAAAATAAAAGTGTCAAATAAACATTAAAAATTTAATATAGATCGAATCTAATTACTAATATAATCAATGTAATATTGATAGATCGATATATTGAGACATATATCAATAATAAAATATTTATTTCATTCCTATATATATATTTCTTTTTTTTTTTTTTTGACATATACTTATATTATTTAGATATTATTTAGACCACAATATTTTTTAGATCCATAACGATTCGACTTATCAAAGAAGAAATGTAAAAATATAGATCGAATCGCTTTAATAAATGAAAATATAGAATCGATCGATAAACGTTATCCACGCACGTTCCTCGTTATCTACATATAACAATAAAATGCCGTTAACGGAACGAGGAATATAACTTTTTTTTTTTCTTTTTACAAAATATCGACTGAAGTACGGTGCAAAATCAAAGAGTAAAAGATTTATACTTTGTGTTAGACTAATGGCATATTAGTGATAATCTTACATTATCAAAAATAAAGCATTGTCTATACACATACTTTTAGATAAAACAGATGTATCATTTAATTGTCAAGTATCTTGTTATAAAAAACAAAAAAAAAAACAAAAACAAAAAATATATGAGCTGCTATCTTAAAGATATACTTCAGTATCACGATGATGTAATTCAAGAATTATAAACATTTCGTCGAGTCATTGCAATGAAAGTTTTATGATAGCTTGTCGAAATTATTTTGAAAGGTTCGACAGTTCAACAATGAGTATAATCTTCTTCTTCTTAGGAGAACAAAAAAAAAAAATAAAAAAAAAATAAAAACACGTCGAGATTCGTCGATCGATAATTTTTTAACGAATTTATGAACTTTGTATATTACCTTTTTCAAGTGTTTGTTCACCCATTTCGTAAAGGTCTTCTTTTGTATGGCGTCTCTTTCGTCTGTAAAAAAAAAGGAGAAAGGGAGGATATACATGTGTTAATTCCAAAAAAAAAAAGAACAAAACAAAACAAATTATATATATATATATATATATATATATATATATATACACACAAAAATAAGATATGTTATGAGAAAAGAAAAACATATATCATTCATTAATACTTTCGGTGTCATCCTTCGAGTCGACAACTTTTTAATCTTTTGTTGTCATTATTCTGTTCAAAGTATGACTCATCGTTAGAAGATATTATTACGTCAAAGATAAACAACACACTGACTATTTTATCTTATCTCTATCGTTAATATTTATACGAAGAATTCTGTGTTCCCCTTTTCTAAAGACTATTAGTAAAAAGAGGCGGGAAGAAAGAAAGAAAGAAAGAAAAAAATAAAAATGAAGAAATGCAAGACGACGAAAAGTGCATGCTAAATTTGTTCATTCTCTTATCAAATCCTTTTTATAAGAAATAAATACGTATGTTATTTCCATCGCCCGTCAGATACTTCCTTCAGTACTTAAAGTACTATTATTGATAAGTATGCCCCTTTTAACTCTGAAATTTCTTCTTAAGCATGATCATTCGTAAAACAAAGAAGCTCTGTTATTACGATAGTTAATCACGTTATTTATATCATTTATTCTTAAATGACAATTTTATTCAACAATTGACCCTAGAAGTTTATTTTTATTAACAACAATAGGACCCATGAGAGAGAAAGGGAAAAAAAATGGACGTATCTCAAGGGATAAATTTCATTTCACATAACGTAACACGATAATGTGACCCGACAAAGAGCTATTAGGTTATTATGGATCATTTGAGAATCATTCTGAGATTTATTTATCTAATGGCTTAGAAATAAAGAAGAATGAAATTTATATTAAAAAATATAACCTATACTCTCCAACGAATGTTTCTTTTTTTTTTTTGTATAAATGAAACGAAATAAATTTCTATTGTCTAACTATTTTTATACTTTCATTAGATTATATATAATACTTTCCAAATGCCTTGAGAAAGAGAAGACGTCTTGAAGTCTTGATGTCTAAAAACGAACTAAATGTGAAAGAAGGTGAACACCTCTCGTTGGGAGATATCGTCAAGATCATAGCCAATGTTTATAAACATAAACGCACGTACGTATATACGTACGTACGTACGCCGAATGTCTGATTCATAAACTACTAAGGTCTAATCGAATCAACAATATAAAAAAAAAAAAAAAAAAAAAAAAAAAATAGAAACAACATTCAACTGAATATACCAAACTTCCATTTAAACTTTACCATTAAGAAGACATGTGTATTTCTCTCTCTTTCTCTCTCTCTCTTCTCTCTCTCTCTCTCTCTCTCTCTCTCTCTCTTTAACAGAGGAAAGTAAATAAAGAATCTTCTCAATGTCTCAATCTGTTTTCTCGATAAATAAACTACGTCTAATGTATCTTCGAATGAATTTGTAGTAAAAAAAAAGAGAGAGAGAGAGATAAAAAAAAAAAAAGAGAGGAAAAGAGGAAAAAAATATATAAATATAAGTATCGTTAAAATTAAGTTTTACAATCTTTTACAAATCTATCGAACTCGAATAAATTTATTAAAATTCGTTAATGTACTTTTCAAAGAAAAAAATATATGAATATTTTTCAAGAATATTTGTTCCTGTTGAACAATATTCCATACGTATTTTTCTTTTTTCTTTTTTCATCTTTCGAAAATTAATATTTATTGTATGCACGAATGTGTGGGTAGAAGAATATAATATTGAATGGTATTGAATTATTAAAATGACTAAATAAACTCTGATTGTACGGATAAAGAAAACGTTTGACATCTTACGTGATGTTAAATTCTTTCAAACAAAATCTCAGACAGAGAAAGAAAGAGAGAGCGAGAGAGAGAGAGAGAGAGAGAGAGAGAAACGTTAGTTGAGTGCTTTTGTCATTAGCCATTAAGTGAATAACTTTCTTAGGTATTCGTTAGACACTTAAACATTGCCACGAAGTATTTCTTCTTCCTTTGTTAATTTCAACGATTCCGTCATTCGTCCGTCATAGTTTTTCTTTATGTAGAAATGACTATGCGGTTGAGACTTTTAGTCTAAATTTAGTTTCGAAGAGAATGAATTTCTTTTTAATCCTTTATAAACCAATTTATTATTTTATGTAAAAACAAAAAATAAAATATATATATATATATATATATATATATGCACAAAGTGAAACTTATATTTAATAAATATTAATTTTAATTTGATTTTAATGTTGAATAAGGAAGAGGATGAAAATTTTTGTCTGCTTTTAAATAATTACAATATTTGTAATTGATAATATAATTATATATTAAGTATTGATTGATCGAGATCAATAGTTAAGAAATGATCGAGACCGTGATGCGAATAAACGTTTAAAGACACCGACGAAGTATCCTAATATGGTTTGATATTGCGACAAAGGATAGAGCAAAGAAAACGAAGAACGTATCATTACGAAAGTCAAATTTACTACTCTTACATAGATATTTCCTTGATTACTGGGTGTGCCATGTATGCACATATATACGTATACATATAACATATACGTATACATATCAGCTGAACAAATAATCGCTGTTCAATTAATTCGAGCTTATCGATATTCTTTATATATATATATATATATATGTTATAATAATGTTATTTATATATATATATATTTATATATATCTATCGAAATTGTTTCTATCTGATTTGAGAAGAAAAAAAAAAGGAAAAGAAAAAGAGGAAGAAGAAGAAAAAAGAAACTATGACCATATTAGGTGGACACACATATATGTGCGTGCAACATAAAATGCACTTCGAAGTACATTATCGTCGGTCATAAAATTAAACCATCTTGAGTGCCGTCCTCAAACATACTTCGCGAGTTTCTCTCTTTCTTTCTTTCTTTCTCACTCTCTTTATCTAATGCAACACGAATATATTCAAGCTCGAAAAGAAAGAGAGAGAGAGAAAGAGCACAGATAGCGGTACTTTCAAATTTAAAAGCGCTTCACCCACGAGACGCTTGGAAATATTTCAAGTGGCCATCGCTCTTGGCGATATATCTCGACTGCTATGCTATGTCAATGACTTTACCGATGGTTTCTTCTTAATTGGCATGTTTCCTTCTCGCCTCTCTTATTATACTTCACAGGCTGTACGTTTTATCTCGATTGACCGACTCGATGACGTTTTAGCGTTCACTGACACTCTACTTCTTATTCATATTTATTTGGAATCTAATCAAACGCATAGGATATTATTAAAAAAAAAAAAAAAAAAAAAAAAAAAAAAAAAAACAAACAAAGAAAAAAGGGAAATATTTTCTTCGGATTCCAATCATCCCAAAAAGAATATTATTTATTTTGAAATATAAAGTATATTTGTATATGTATGTAAGAGTTTAATTAGTAAAAGACAATGTTGATAAAATTGATGGATCTTTATCGTACGTATTTTCTTGTCTCGAAAATTTTCTTTGTATTTTAATCAATTCAAATATCAATAAAATACCTAAAAGTCCTAATCTATACGTTATAATATAATCTATTAAAAATTTCTTTCTATCTGTTATAATCGTTTTAAAAATCATCATTCACTCATTAAAATGTAATATATTGGGATTTGAATTAGTAAGTAAAACGAGTAAGAAAGAGTTAAAGTTAATAAAATGTTAATACAATTTTTCCAGATTAATTGTTTAAAAAGTAAAGACAATTAGAAAGAGAAATAGTCTTTAACTGAGAGGCTAACCCATTTTATTCGGCGACCTATGAACTTCATTCATCAAGAATATTGCTGTCATCTATTCTTGTCTCATTCTAAACACGACGACGACTTATCACTAACAATGTCAAGTAGTAAGGATCATCGTACGAAATATTGTGCCTTGATGATCGTTAATAGTATGATAATAAAATTACGGTTTATTCCACTTTGCTCTTTCGCAACGTAATCTTTCGATTCTTCGAAGGCACTAATAGTTTTCAATTGCTATCTTACTTCTATCCATTTATCTATCTATTTACTTATCTATCTTTTCATCTCGATAATTATAAACCTTTCTACAATATCTATCTATCCATCTATCAAACGAAATTGATAATTTATTTGCTTTTTATTTTTTTTTATTCTTTTATGTAAATCATTAATAAACAAATCAAAGATTCACACACACTCTCTCTCTCTCTCCCTCTCTTTTGCTCTCTATCCTCGACACATGTAATTAACCGTATATTTATTATTATCACATCGTCGAGATACGTCAAGTAGTCTAGCAAAGGAGGAATGTTGGCTTCGATCCCAATCAAGATCGAAAGTATTGCATCCTGACTTTGGCCTTTCGATGTATCGTACTATGGCATCCTATCCCGAATACTTTTGGCAAACCCTTTTCCCTACCATACTGACCCTCCCTCTCTCTCTCTCTCTCTCTCTCTCTCTCTCTCTCTCTCTCTCTCACCCTTTTTTTCTATCTCTCATTTTCTTTCTCTCTCGTTGAAATTAAACGAACCCATTTACTTCGTTGACATTCAACTTAGGGTCAAGGCACAGATCTATCGATTCGAAAATGTCGAACGTGATCGATCAAGTATTACTTTTCTTTTGTCTTTTCCAAAGCTGTAAAATTGTTAATAAATCATTAAGAAGAAGAAAAAAAAAAAAAAGAAAGTAAAGAACAAAACAGATTTTCAAGATGAGGAGAGTCCTTAAATTTAAACAGCCCGATACTTTCCAAATACAGCAGATAATTTCGATCGAAAGATTAAATAATTTCTTTTACGAATAAATCTACAAGTCAAATTGTTATATATTGTCTGCTTGATATTATCGATTGGAAAGTATCGAGATTATAGAGGAGGACGGAGGACGAGAGCTTGAGCAATCGACAGCTTGACCAGGAAAAAAAACTATTGTCATTATCAGAATCGCATTGACAAAAGAGAAAATAAAATTAATAATAATAATAATAATAATAATAATAATAACCTATCCATTCTTATCTCCCCTCCCCAGAGAAAAAGAAAATAAATTAATTAATTAAATAATTATGTAAATTAGTTAACGTAACGTATCTCTCAATGAAAACGATCACAATCGCAATTATATAAGCTACTTTGTAATAAGCTCATAGATCTAAGTATCTCACGTTACGTATCTGCGTTCCAGTGGTAATGAGACGGGGAAAGGAAAAAAGGATGACGAGGTTTGAGGATCGAGGGAGGGGAGGAGGGGAGAAGGGGGCAGAAATACTCGCGTGGGTGATCGATCGTTCGATCTCTGGTCAAGCTATCGTTCGAAAATCCTAATAAATGCTGGATAAACCTTCGTGGAAGCTCGAATTCAGGTAACAGTATGATAATGAATAAAAGGAAGGACAAGAAGAAAAAAAAGTTTCTAGAAAAATGATGATCACCTAAATGATACTATTTATAGATTTACGATCATTTCTACTAAATGATAATGATCGTGTTAGGATGTACATATATGGAATTTCTCTGACGAATACTCATTGAAATCGCAATGATTACGTGTACGTTAAAGAATTCCTTCCCATTTGATTATTACGCGTCATAGGGATACGTAGAGTAAAAATATTTAAGTTATTTGAAGAAGAAAAAAAGAAAAAGAAACAAAAAAAAAATCTCGTGCAAAGTTACGATTAGTTGGACGGGGTAGGAGTGCGTGTTAAAAAAAAAAAAAAAAGAAAAAAAAACCAAAATGAAAGAAATAAATAAAACTTGACAAATGTATGTCCTGTGTTTGCTTCGAAGTTAAAAATATACGAGAATGAATGATCGATAAAATTTCTCATATCGATTGAAAATTGTGTTAATCGTTAATTGAAACAATATATTATTCACACGCACCCACGCACGCACATAATTGAAACTCAACAAATGAAACTAAAACAATATATCTATAACGATTAATTAAGCGAAATCAAAAACAGATCTGAACAATGATTTGAAATGAAACGAGACGAAACATGATATTAATTATCAGCGAATTGGTTATATGGATTTGAACTGAAAAAGAAAAAAAAAAAAAAAAAATGAGACTTGCTAACGATAGGAATATAGGAGGATAGAGTATAGCAGGGAATGACTTAAAAAATGTTAATGAGGAAACAAGGGGAAAAAAAAACGAAAAGAAAAAAAAAAGAAAAAAAAAAGAAAAACGAGATGATGTAAAAAAAAAAGAAAAAAGAAAATATTATTAGAAGGAGTCGGGGAAGTGAGTTACGAGCTTTCATCGAAAATGTCCAGCATCACATGCTCAAGAATCTCGGCCACCTACCATGCGCCTCGATGAACATCGCCCAGCAGCCCCAGAATGCAGCTTGGGTGCTGCTGGATCGTTGTTCCTCGAGTACGTCCACCACCACCACCTCCTCCTCCTCTCCCTCCTCGTTATCATCATCATCATTGTCCACCTTCACCACCCCATTCTCTTTCTCTTCCTCCTCCTCATCTTGATCCTCCTCTTGCTCATCCCCCATCATTTCTATCTCTTCTGAAGCACGTTTCTTCTCGCAAACCGTATACAACGACGTTGAGTATCCGTTTCCGTTCTGACCTTTGAACTTGGAGAGACTCTCCTCGTAGCCATGCTGTGACCTCTGCTCACGGTGATGCTCGGCGACGGTGTCAGCTGGATCGAAGCCCAACCTCTCCTTGTAGTAAGCTTGAGTCGACATCTTTTGACTTCCTTTGATCTTTCACCGACTTTTATTATCTCCTATTTTTGTTTGTCCGTTTGTTTGTTTGTTTGTTTGTTTGTTCGTTGATTTACTTGTTTGTTTTTCTTCTTTTTCCTCTTGCTTATTCCCTAGGAGATATTTCAAACTGTCCTTTCGACACGCTTTTAAATGCGCATCTTTAACACTATCTAGTTCACCATTAATTAGTTTTATTTTTCTTTTCTTTTCAATACTTTTCTTTTTGTTTTTTTCTTTTGTCACACTTCATACACTTGCATATTTGTTTCGAATACACTGAATCTTTTCTTTGTCCGAACACCACACATTGATGATTATTTTACTCGAAGATTGTTCGATTTTGACGACCACGTTCAATCACGATTTTTATTCCCCCTCCTCCTCCTCTCTCTCTCTCTCTCTCTCTCTCTTTCTTTCTCGTTCGATTATGTTCGTTCGTTCGATCGAAGGACACCGTCTACAATATCGTTTTATTTTATTAATAAATTTTAATTTCATTTAAATATCAATGACGAATCGTACGTTCTCTATTTAAAGATACGCGACTGCAATGTAGATCTATTTTAGGTCGAATGATATCAAACGAAGATCATAAAGTTCTATGATATGTAAAATTGCTTTTAAAAAAAAAAACGAGGTCATCTGTAAGGATAATTTGGGGAGAGAGGGACGAAACGAGAGGGCGAAGGACGGACCTCACCCTAGTTTCTACGAGCGATCGATAATTTCTCATCCGACGAAAAAGAAAGGAGCGTAGAATATCAGACAAAGGTGAGAATTAAAAGGAGAAAAAAAAAAAATACCAAAACAGAAGAACGGCACAAAATAATTTTTGTTGAATTGAACGAGGAAAAAAAAGCTGAAGAATAAAAAAAAAAAAAATGAAAAAGAAAAAGAAAGAAAGAAAGAAAAATGAAAAAGAAAAAGAAAGAAATAGAAATAGAAGAATAAAATCGTACCAATAGTCGATCGATCGATCGATCGATCAATCGATCAATCAAATGGCAATCTCGAAAGAATAAAAGAGACAATTCGAAGCAAAGCTGCTAGCAAACGACCGTTCGTGAGACGCGTGGACACGAGACTGTGAAGGAAGTCTCGACGATCGAGGATCGGTACCCGAGTGAACGCGAGCGCTCACGTTCGCTTTATCCGCGCATATGGTATCCCCGCATATGGTAATCATGAATCGGCACTCGTAACTGTAGCGTGGGTGTCGTGTCCTCTGAAAACGACCCACGGAATCGATTTCATGCTTTACAAAATCGATTGGTATGAAATAAAAAAAAAAAAAAAATCATTTCCTTCTCCTCTTTTAACTATAAAAATTATTAGACAAAAAATTGTTTTCTTCGTCGAGTGTATTTCCTCTCCCTTTTATTTTTCTTTTTTTTTTTTAAATAATTAATAAATAATTACGTCGGCTAATGAGTTCGATTTAAATGTCCTAATGAAAATTGTATAAAATTATAAGAATATATATATATATATAAATAATATTTATATAAGATAGAGAAACTAAGAGACTAGTCTAAAAATGATTTTAAAACTTTGTACCTATTATCGACGTATAAAAAAAAAAAAAAAAAAAAAAAGAAAAATAAATAAATAAATCAAATTCGTCCAGTTATACGAAATAAATGTTGTGAAAGCAGAAAAAAGAATAATAATAATAATAATAAAAAAAAAAAAAAGAATGTAGAAAAAAAAAATATTATGGCTCGTACGATCGATTAGAATTTCTTATCAGCATCACGTTTTAAAATAAATGATATTCATCGTTAAATATACATGAGCCTCAAATCTAACTGAAATTACATACATATACCAACTGATTTTATAATTTATATAGAGGGGACCAAAACCGGTGCAAAACTTGAGGCGACCTGATCGAGAAACGACTACGCTCGTCGAGTTTGTGGGCGCGATTATCGAGTCTGCATTACGTCACGTTTGGTTCCGGACCGAAGAGTACAGGACACGAAGGTACAGAGATCGATTCAGCACCTGCTAACTTCCTACGTAGCTAACTGCAAAGAGATACCTTGCTTTTTAAGATCAATTTACCAGCGCAAAACGCGTTCCACGATCATTAACCGATTTTATTTATAGAGAGTTTGCAAGGTGTTCACTATTATCCAATGATTGATAGTCTCTTTCTCTCTCGTTCTCTCTCTCGCTCACTTTCCGTCTCTGTCTGTTCGTGTATCAAACCAAAAGAAAATATCTGACAAAATGATAATACGTAATAAATGATCGATAACATAAATGATAATAATGATCGATGTATTATTTTCACATTGAAAATAAATTATCTAACACGTTCGTTGATATATTGTAAAATAAAACAGCTGATTCGATATCATTCAATTAACAATAAATTATATTTAATTATTGTATAATTGTTCATTGAGAAAAAAAAAAACAGAAAAGGAAAAAAATCATCAGCTGATTGGACCAGTACATTTATGAGGAAAAAAAATATCTACCAATTATCTAACTTATTCTTGGAAAAATGAAACCGATTCAATTTATGAAACTTCATCACCATCATCATCATCATCATCATCATCATCATCGCAGTTCCTAAAAAGAGAGGAAGCTTTATGAACGCAATTAATCCGATAATAATCATCCTCAGAATCATGAACGTTTTCTTCATATCCTCACGAAATCATTCTGTGTCTTTATAAGTCCATTCATGAAGACTGAGCAAGGTGACTCATTTCTTTCTCTTTCTCTCTCCAGTGTTAGTCATACCTCGTGAATGTATATATATATATATATATGTGTGTGTGTGTATGTGTGCGAGTGTGTGTATGTACTTTACTTAGTGTAAACAACGATGCTTTACGATAAAAGATTATACTTGGATAGGTCGAAATGTTTTGACCTTAAAAAAACAATAAAAGGAGAATGTTCAACATAAGAAATTGAAAATTATACTCGTTAAAAATAAATCTCTCGAAGAAAATTATAATATCTTCCGTTTCGACATGTTCCACGGCAATTTCAATGCATTATGTATATTTGAAAATAAATTTTTCAATACGACTGTTTTAGTTTTCAAGTAGAAACAGCGAAAGTAGGACGGTTCGATAATAACGAGTACGAAACTACATACATGCATACATACATACATATATATATATATATATTTATATATATATATATATATCTATATATATATATATATATATGTATATAAGTAGCTGTGCACGAAAGAGATCCAAGTTGAAACGAAGCGAGAATAATAATCTCGCTATTACGATCGAGACTTTCTCGGCAGGTTTACGTAATCTTAATCGAACGAAGATCGCTCGCACGATTGACGATAGTTGTGCTCTTTTTTCTTTTCTCTCTTTTTTTTTTTTTGTTTTGTTTTATTTTGTCTCTATCTTCTCATCTTTTCATTGTTTTTTTCTCTGTCTTTTTTCGTTTTTTTTTTGTTTTCTTTTGTTTTTCTTTTTCCTTGCAAGAAAACATTATCAAATAAGTCCCGACAATTATACGTAAACGAGCTTGCGACGTAGACTTTCGAAATGATTTCTGCATTTCCTGGTATTGCGAACCGGAAATGGTAATAGCCGCAAGAACGTCCGCTCCATTATATTCCCTAACGTTTATAATACCATTTAAAAATTTTCTATCCACAAGATTTCCCTTCGTTTATTGAATTAAAATATTACGAAATATTATTTCAATTTCTATCAAGGACATTCGAATGAGATAATAATTTTCTACAATCTAATAATTTTGTCGCCATTTTCTTTTTTGTTTTCTTTGTTCTTCTTTTCACCTCCTTCGAGATATCTCTTCAAAGTACGAATGAAATTTAAAAATCGTTCCAAAGTCTAATTCGTTTCGTATCTAAAAATTAAAATCTTAAGATGTTGTAATCGAATTCGTTATCTCATTTGAAATATCTCACGGGGATCTCTGAAATAAAAATTCGCCTTCTAATAGAATCTTCGTTTCGTAAGTAACGAAAATTATACACCGAGACTTTGAGTCTATATAATAATGTTAAAAAAAAAAGAAAAGAAAAGAAAAGAAAAGAAAAGAAAAGAAAATAAATATAATGTTCTATGATTTATAGGAAATTATACATGATTAAAAAATTAAAAACTAGTGAAATATCGAAAATGTTAAAAAAGAAAAGAACCTTCGTCTTTCCCACGTTCGATTTCCGTCCTTTGAGGGCACTTGAAAAGAATTCAGGAAACGAAGAAAGAAGAAGAAGAAGAAGAAGAAGAAGCAGAAGAAGAAGAAGAAGCAAACGTGGCTCGTGCCGATGCATAGCCACGAGATCATCGAGAAGGATTTCGAAACGCTGGCATACCTAACGGTATGTCTCGAAGGTGGAGGTTAAACTGAGTGCCAGGAGAACGTTTGCCTTCGAAGCTGTCGACTCTCTCGAAGGAACTTCGCGTCCTTGCGAATTTCGATCAATCGATCAATCGATCGATCTATCTATCGATCTCAACTGTCTCTAATCCTATCTTATACAGATCTAACTGAACGAATCGTTCGATCTCTTAATCGTCGGACATTTTCAAAATTTATCAATTATTTCGTAAATAAATTAAATAAAAAATGTATTCATTAATATTGTTGTTGTTATTATATATATATATATATATATATATATATATATATATATATATAGAGAGAGAGAGAGAGAGAGAGAGATTATGTTGTAATTATTATGCAAAAGTATAATTATATTCAAGATATACGCAAGATATAATTATTAGTAATAAAAATTGTATAATATATTAAATTATAAAGAAAATGAATTGTTAAATACGGAGAAATTTAATTGTGAAGGTTTAACGATCAAATATGGTCTGAGGATACATAATCCAAGCGGCAATTGAAAATTACGAAGATTCTAATGACAGGAACAAAGCAAGTCGTGAGAAAGCAAGGACAGTAAAGCGTACAAACGCCACATGGATATTGCGAATAAATTTTAGTAGGGATATACACACACACTCAGGATACTTTGCAACTTAAGATATAATCCTTGAAAATGTCACATAAAGGCTTGCGACAGTATTTTAACGGCGTGAAGATCAAAGCTGACAGCAGCCAGCCATTTCGCCGACTTCCAAGTCCTACCGTAGAGGACCGGAAAGAGAAAAGAAAAGAAAATGAAAGAGAGAGAGAGAGAGAGAGAGAGAGAGAGAGAGAGAGAGAAATTATTACATATTCCGAGATTAAAATCTTAAGAAGGAATAATCATAAATATTAGCTAACGAGGAAAGTGAAAAATTGAACATCAGAAATTCTAATCGCCTCTAATAAATGTGATTTAATTAAAGTACTACTGGTATTATCGAATCCATAAATATTAAAATAAAATAATATCGTCAAAATTATATATAAAAAAAAAAAAAAAAAAAAAAAAAAAAAAAAAAAAAACAAATCGATAATAATTAAATCAGACCGAAGAAAGTTCGATCAGTAATCACCGATTAATATCTTTAAATTAAAACCGCTACGCTCTATGAGGATTGGACCAACGAAGATGATTTAACAATAGATCAATTTCTCAGACGGTACTTTTCGTAGAGCAAAACAGATCATTTGAAATACTTTAGACGCAAAAAAAAAAAAAATAAACAAACAAACAAACGCGTCTTAAATGAAAATAAGTGATCGTCGAGAAAAAAGAAAACAAAGAAAAAAAAGAGAAAAGAAAAGAAAAGAACAGGAAAAAAAAATCAATAACAAATCTATAGATCAATGTAGATTCATCGTTATCTCTAAATCAATGTGATCCCAATACGTCGAACGAATATAATAGAAAATAATTAAAGATAGACGAGTTTTAGAGATGATTCGTAAGGATAGATCAGTAGACTCGGTAAAGAGACGCGTGCAATTAGAAAGGTTGGGCTCGAAGCTGAGAAGAGAGAGCGTGGATAGATAAATAGATTCATAGTAAAGTTAGAGAGAAAGAGAAAGAGAAAAAGAGAGAGAGAGAGAGAGAGAGAGAGAGTGAGAGAGAAAGAGATATCGAGAATGAAAAAAAGAGATGAGGAGGAGGATGAGGAGGGAAGTAGAGAGGTGTGAGGAGGGACCGAAGAAAGACATCTATCTATAGATCCTGGACAAGTCGAGTCGTCGAGAGTCTTCCGAGTGCCGCGAACTCGGCGACGCGCCGCGACGCACACCGTTCTTCTCTCGCCTGCCGGAATTAGATGCGAATAGAAAATAGAATGTCGTGCGAGAGTATATACCCCGACGGGATGCGTCGCGACGCCTCTTCTCCTTGGTCCCCTGATCATACTACCGTCGCCCGCCGCGTAGAAAGTTCGAGAGAAAGTGCGTATCCGTTAGTACTTAATCCTCTTTATAATAACTTATTCCTTATTTTATCCCATAACTTCATCCTAAGGTAAACATCGATTGGAATTTTTATGAAGAAACGAGAAATCTTTTCCACGATTATCGATTATCCTTATTTATTTATTTATCTATTCATCTAAGTTGTTGGGAAATTTTTTAGATGAATAATTTTCAATTTTTTTTCTCCCTCGATTATTATTCGTTTTCTCTCTCTCTCTCTCTCTCTCTCTCTCTCTCTCTCTCTTTCTCTCTCTCTTTTTTCTTTTTTGTTCTTTTTTCTTTTGAGAAAAATGAATGAATTAGAAAAATATTCCAACTATTTACATGTCCACCAAAGTTCTACTATATGATATTCTATATCTATTAAATCCGATTAGAATGAATTAATAAATTGGACAATAATTCTGATTGCTTATAAATGACGAAATCAAAATTTCCTATGCGTTTCATATATTCCCTATTTTCTTTTAACGCATAGATTAAAATACTATACAGATTGGCGTGAGTAAACGATTAAGAAAAAGAAAAAAAAAAAGAAAAAGAAAAAGAAAAAGAAAAAAAAAGAAAGGAAAAGGAAAAAAGAAAAAGGAAAGAAAAATATTCTGGCCGTTTGTTCACGAGCACAATCAAATTTTTCTTACACATTTCTTATATCTTTTTTTTTTTTTTTTTTTTTATCCTCTTTTAATGCAGAACGAATGAGGATAAACGACATGTATCTCGCGTTGTTAACCGTTACGCATTGTTTAAAACGAAGACGACGACACGGAAGGAAGCCCCTGGTACATAGAAGTCATGAGACACAGGAAAGTATTGTGTTGAATCATTACCAATCATCATCATCATCGTCGTCGTCGTCGTCGTCATCATCATCATCGTCATGCAAACAATTGAGAAAAAATAAGTTCACCAAGTAAAAAAATTTTGCAAAGAGAAATTTCTTATAAAAAAAATTCCTTTAAAACGAATTAATTCGTCGATTGCTATAGATAACTTTGATTAATGATACACATTAATTATTTTATTAATACTGTCAAGCCTTGGGAAAAGGGTGTGCTCCTTAAACTCAGAAATATTTTTTAATAAAGTAAGAATGACGCTTTAAACAACCTCATTACTTTTCGACGATCGAACGTGCGAACGAGGTCGTATCGAAGTGAGAGTGGGAGAAAGGATAGAATAGGAAAAATGAGAGAGGAGAGAGAGAGAGAGAGAGAGAGAAAGTAGAAAAGAAAAAATAAATGAATGAACGAAGGAACAAAATGAATGGATGAATGATTAAATAAATTAATGAACAAACGTCTCGAATTCACTGATTACTCCAACTCAATTAATATTCTAAATTAAACAACGTAATTAACAAAATTAAAAATTAAATGAAATTATAAATGAACGTTTCTAATAGTACGTCATTTTGATCAGTCTTACTCTTACAAAAAACTCTTACAAAAAAAAAAAAAAGAAAGAAAGAAAGAAAGAGAAAAATATTCCAGAATTTTAGATTTTTTATTAGATAATAATTGTATTCGATATAGTGACGATTAATTAATTTCATCGAATTTATTCCAGGTACGTGTATTATAATAAACATATACCGAGAGATTTAACTTACTCAGAGGGAGTCTCGAAAAGGAATGAAAAGAGGGGTGAAAGGGAGAAAGGGGGAGATTGAAGAAGGGAGGGTGGGGTGGTGTGTCCGGTACGGTGGCATTCTTGCGAGCAGTCGCATAACGGGTCCTCGACTTGATATTCTCCCGGACTTACTAACCGAACCTCTAACTTCACACAAACCTCCCGAAGGAATCTCGGTTTCGATGCGGTTATCGAATGTAACGAGGGAAGAGGGGATAATGATTATGCGTATTCCTGGAATCCAGGAATGAACTAATTTCCATTTAACCTATATATATATATATATATATATATATATATATATATATATAAGCACATACACATATAAATAATCAACACGTTATTATGCGTCAACGAATGATATCAAAGAATGATTTCGTGTGTTTTAAGATCAAACAAAACAAAAAAAAAAGAAAAAGAAAAAGAAACTTCATAGAATCATTTATTCACAGACGATTCTATGTGTCTTGGATATCAAAGAATAATACAACCATAATAAAAAGAAAGGAGCCTCTCGAATGTATGACGATCGATCCATAAATGGTTAGGTATGGGGGCCGTTGTAATGATACGTGGGAGAGAGCATGAGGTAAGAAAAAAAAATAATAAAAAACCGAAAAGAATAATAATAATAATAATAATAATAATAATAATAATGATGATGATGATGATGATGATGGAAGACACGTGGGGTATAAGTTACAAAGGACTCGAAACCAAACAAAGAAGACATGGTCTCATCAATCGACGAATCTTAATTGTCTCTAATTGTGTAAAAATTTTTTTTACGCTCATCTAACCCATCCCATACTATATTTGGAATTTTATAACATTTTATTTTCACGTAGGTGTCCCGTTGTTTTTAGGATGATATCACGTTTTTATCAAGATCGATATACATTTCATCTTAAACCTAATCGAGATACGTGAGTTGACGAAGAATGCTGCCACTTCTGTCTTCCTTATATATATATATATATATATTAATTAATATATATTAGGAATTTTATCGCTTTTCTCATTGGTCAAAATGAATGAAAACTAATCTACCAGATTTAAACAATTTCACAAACGTTTCCTTATTTATACCTCTATCACCTCCTTTTTCTGAGAAAAGAAAGAAGATTAAAAAAGGAATAAAAAAGAAAAAAAAAAAAGAAAAAAAAAGATAAAAAAAATAAAAAAAAATTGATCTTCACGGACGAGACGATTTCGAAAATTCCTGAGAACATCATGACGTAACAATGAGATGTTTAAATTGAAGAATGTAAAACAAAGGCATGTTTGAATTAATAGGTAGCACAGGTAGGTAGATAGGTAGTCGAGAGTTAGCAGGCAAACAGGTAAGCAAGCAAGCAAGCAAGCAAGCAAGCAAGCAAGCAAGCAAGCAAGCAAGCAAGCAAGCAAGTAAGCAAGCAAGTAAGTAAGTAAGTAAGCAACCAAGGAGGCAACCAAGCAAGCAAGTAAGTAAGTAAGGAACGCGTTTAGCCCTGCCCAGCTCAGCGCCCTACCCTATAGCTTGCCCTGCCCAGACCAGTTCGCCCACGGCGAGGACTAACTGTGAGGACGATGTCTCGTCTTCGCAACGACTGATCAAACCGAATCGCATGTGACTTTAATTCCGGATAACAGCTATGTCGATTTCTATGTCGATGGTAATCCTCCCCTCCTCCCTCTCTCTCCCTCCCGCCCTCCCGCCCTCCCCCGACTTGGCTCTAACGGATCACCCGCATTTAAAGAAGAAGCCGCTATTGTCCTAGTCTGCTAGATGTGTTTCGACGTCATAAAACAAGATAAATAGATAATTGGTTTCTAACGGGTTTGAATGTTACTGTTAAGTGACATCTAAAGTCTTAATAAATTGTTTAGAAATTATTGGTCTCAAAAAAAAAAAAAAAATAAAAAAAAAAAAAGAAAAAAAATATGCTCATTTCTATTTGGAGATTTCTTTTTTCTATACGATCTTTTTACGCGACTATTGTTTTCATGGAAATATTTAATTGAACAATATATTGTATTCCCTATTATTATATTATTCATTGGATAAAAAATATTTAAGTTGTTATTAGATATTATAAAAACTAATCGTACATCATTGATCGTAAAATATTATAATTAAAATCTCTGATATATAAAAATAAAATAAAATAAGAAACAATCCTATCGAATTATTTAATATTCTATCGATAAAAAATGAAAATAAAAGATGAAGCCAAAAATTAAAAGAAAAGAAAAGAAAAGAAAAAAAAAAAAAACAGAAAAAAAATAAGAAAACAAAAGCCCAAAAAGAATAGCTGTCGAAAATTTTCAAGAAATAGAAAAAAATTCAAACGTCGTAACCCTTCGGGCAATGTTGAAAAAGGAAAAAAATAAATAAATAAATAAATAACTAAAAAAAAAAAAAAAAAAAAACAAGTTGCATTCCATGAAACGATTCTTATCAAGGCCGAACACGCCCTAAGTCGTTAGACGTAGGGCGATAATCGTAATCGTGATCACGATACACAGGTAAATACGTGGTGGCTCGGTCTCGAACATCGGTATCGAACTTGTATCGACGAGATGTCTGCCTGCCATGGGTGAAACTCTGGCATTTCCATATCCGTCGTACGTCATCGATGTTCTCTCCTCGTGCATATAAGTTACTCGTTTCAAACTGACGCCACTGTGTGCCGGAACTCAACCGAGATATTTCCTTTATCATCAGACATTATCGCTACCCGCCTCTTTCTTCGTTATACGTTATATGTATGTGTTAGTTCGAGGTGAGGCATTTTACGAAGACATTTTTTCTTTTTTTGAAAAAGAAATTTTCAATATATATATATATATATGTGTGTGTGTGTGTGTGTGTGTGTGTGTAAAAATAAAAAGAACCTTGCCGATAACAAACTCGTGACATATTCGTTAATAATAGTATTTGTAAGAACAATTTGACAGAAAACAGCTGATATTTATTTTGAATAACAGCTGTTACGTTATAAATTTGACAGATATAACATAGTTGAATATTTATCTAGAAAAAGATTTCATCCCTGGCAGTAATAATGTTTTATTTATATTATAAATAAATATTACATATAACAGCTGTTTTCTGTCAAACTTGGAATCATCGATCGGCTGATACAAAAATTCTCTTTTATATTCTTAAAAAAAAAAAAAAAAAAAAAAAAAGTATCTATTGACAAATATTAATAATTATTAATAAGTATAATAACGGTAATTCATTTATTATCGAATATTTATTACATCTTACGATGAGAACACACAGAAATCATTTTGAAAAATGAAACTCCATCTCTGACGTAAGAGGATACCTAAAAGTATATACCTGTCGGAACATAAGGTCGAACGCACCTAGAATATTTATTCTTTATCGTATAACAGAAACATCCTATTTATGGCTACGGATTTAGCTGATCTCCCGAAGAACACCAAAACGAAATGAAAGTATACGGTATGGTAGAAAATGTGAACGTGAACGATTCGTCGTGTTTTACAGGTTGGATGAACGGTTCGAGTTAAACTTCTTGGAAGTCGCAGACACCTGCTAACTATCGTCAACTTGATAAGAGAAACGGTCAGACACTAATAGAGAAATGACCGTTTCGTATATGAACAAGGATAGAAAGAAAAATTAGAATTTTTTATCTTTCCCCGTAATATCTTCGATCATTTTCGACGAAAGATAATTTTAATATTTTTCTTATAAGGATATTTTTGTAAAATTCTTACGAGAAAAAAAAAAAAAGAAAAAGGGGAAAAAAATAATATGCTTTATAGAAATGCAAATTTGTATAGATATACATATATAATAAATTTTTTTAATACTTGAAATAAAATTTTATTATATAGATCGATCCTCGATACTCGATCGGAATCAATCGTTTATTTACGTTAATTCGAAAAAATGAAAATAAATCGTCAAAATAATTTCTACGCGAGAAATAAATGTCTTTAAAGGAAGAATAAAATTTGAACGAAAATCTATTAAAAGGTTAGCCTTATGTAAAGATTTATGTACGACTTAGGTGCCGAGTCGTACCACCGAAACTTGCACGAACATTTCAAACTAACTTTCTAACTGTAATCGCAATATACATTAACTTGTCTAGGATTGCAAAGCCCTCCTTGGCCCTTTTGGGATAGTTAAACTAGTTCAACATGGATATGGGATTAATCGTTCGAAGGATCACGAATGCGAATCAAAATCTAGAAATCATTTTGTATTAGATTAGATCGAAATAGAAATTAGATCGTTCGAAACCTGTTTAGAACTTTGAAAGTGAATGTTTTAAATCATTATATTACATTGTTATTTTCTACGATGCCAATTCATCGAATTCTAATATTAAAAGTTTCATATGGATTAGAAAAATTATAAATAAATTTCTATAGAACTGAGCTATTATCGGAGATCGTTATTAGAGATACATATATTAATAATTAAATACTTGGAAATTTGTTTAGAACTTTGCAAAAAAAAAAAAAAAAAGAAAAAAAAGAAAAGAAAAAATTAAAAAGCAATTAAAAATAAAATCATCATTTATCATTTACAAAATCTTATTAAATTTATCCAACTTTCAATGAATTATTATATTAGAAATTTTGATATAGATTCAAAAATAAATTTCTAATATTAGTAAGAAATTATCCATTGACCAATCGAACTATCATATCTCAGTTGTCTTGACGTTTCAATTAGTTAAGACTTCAACAAGAGAAAAGAAGAGAAACTCTAGATATATATCTATACGAATAGCTTAGCAATTAGCAATTCTAAGCAAAGCGACTAACATTTATGGCGATATACCTATGACATAAATGGGTTATCACGATGCTCCGGAAAGTGCGCCATTAGAGAAACGATTTAACACGATGAAGAAGGAGTGCAGCACGTGTTCGCGTTTACCTGCAAACTTACACTAACGTTAGACGATATTTCTTCGTAGAATTCACTTAAGGCCAAGGAACAATTTCCATAAAACGATGGAGAACACGTTACTTCAGATCGTAAATTTCCAACTTATGTGCATTTACCGGAAAAATGATCTTATGAAATTCTAATGGAAAATTTGTGGGCAAACAAAAAAAAAAAAAAAAAGAAGAAAGAAAGAAAAAGAAAGATCCAAAATCTCAATATTTTTTTTCACTCACGATTTGAAAACATTCACAAAAGAAAAAGGACAAAAAAATCAATCGATCGATCACCATCATTAACCATGTTAAAGATTCTAAACAAATTAATAAGATCAATTTTGATCATAGTAAATAATCATAAATAGAAAAATAATTATTGGATAATAAATAAATACAATAACAAATTACATTTAATTATTAACAAAGATTATTTAAAAAAAAATAAAAACTATAATGGAAAGAATAATTTCTACGTTCAAAATGGAAATGCATTAGTTCCTTTTTCTCATCGTTTGTTCTATAATTAAATCTCATTTTGTATGATTATGTGTGTGTGTGTATGTGTGTGAAAGAAAGAAAAAAATGAGAGAAGAGTAAGAGTAAGAGTAAGAGAGAAAGAAATATGGTTATTATTAGAATGTGTTGGTGCAATCGTTTTCATACTTAAAATGCCATTAGAAAATGGAAATTCCACAACGATGAAATCTTTAAACAAATTCTATCGATAGTTTTCTTAATCATCTCTCTCTCTCTCTCTCTCTCTCTCTGTAATATATATATATTACATCGTATTACGTTATTCTAAAGCTTTGTTTCCACGTTTTAAAGAAGATCACGAAGGATGGAAAAGAAAAGTAGTAGAAAGTAAGTACATTACGGCACGTATTAAAAGAGACGTATCATTTCCACGTTGGCATCCTCGATTACGAAAGTCACGACTGTGTAAAGTTTCGTGCAAAATGTTAAAGCTTTAAAAATAACTTGTATATCTTTTTTCTTTTCATTTCACTTTATCTTATCTCTTTTTCATCATTGAAAATATTCGAAAAGCAACGAACTTCGAAATCGAATATTCGTTTTTAATCTACATATATGAACTTTCTAATTTTCCAAACAAATTTTTCTATTATGTGTGTCCATGTTTATGTGTGTACGTGTGTGTGTATGTGTTTGTACGAACATGTGAATTTTCTTTTAATTTTCTATCCATAAAATATTTTTCCAACTATTTCTCGATTTCTCCATGTTCTTTATTGCGAATATTTTGTTTTTTTTTTTCTTCTGATTAATTTTTAACTAACGATTCTCAATCGATAATTAATACTAGTCAACGTGTGATCAAGTAACTCGATCGAAGAACTCAAGACGACGATAAGGAGGTCGGTCTCGCTTTTATATACCGTTTACAGCCTTGACGAGATACAAGTGTATACGGTGTGTGGTCTTTCTTTAAGGCTTCACTTCAGAGGAGCTGTTAATCCGACCAATTTTTCCCTACTCTACCTTCGTAATACGTTTTAAGAATAAATTAAATAAGTTTTTCTTTCTTTCTCCTCTCTCTCTCTCACACATTTTCTCTCCAAGAGTAGAATATAATACTATTTAGGCTTTCTTCCAAACTTTAATCACCGTCACTTGATTTAGTCACGGTCCAACAGCTCAACCGATTCGTTACTAAAGAGCTTTGCGGAAAGAGAGTTTGCGATCGTGAGATGAACCCAAAATGAATCGCTATAGTCTTAAAATACTCTGTCAAAGAAAAATCAGGTATTGAGATTTAGAGATTTTTTTTACATGACCAGGGCCAAAAGTTCTTTATTCAGCTAAAACACCAATTATAAATAAGTTTCTTTTTTACTTTCTGAACAAAAAAAAAAAAAAGAACATTAAAAAATTCCCAGAAGGTCTCTCCCTTTCTTTCTTAAAAGAAGGAAAAAAAAAAAAAAGGAAAGAGAAAAAACGAAAAAGAATAATTGATCTCTAAGACGATCTAAAAAACTTTTGGCCCGCCCCGTATCTCTAATTCTTCCTTTCCTTCTTTTTTTCTTTTCTTTTTTCTTTTTTTCTCCCTCTTGGCCACCTTCCAAGAATTGTATAAGAAATATTATCGAACGATAAAAATGCTACGAAGGAAATAAGGTCAATTTCCATCTAATTTCAATCAAAGAGAAACTATTGGAAAGTGTGGAAAATCTTATTTCCACCTTGTTGAATATTTAAAAAGCAAAGAAAGAAACAGAAGAGATAGAAAATTGATTTTAAAAGATTCTCACATAACGATAAAAATGGAATATATTGATAAGTAATAAATTCCGCTTGAAAACTTACGACCTTCTTTTCATTTTTAAATTTTGCATTCGTAATATGGAAGGGATTACGCGGAGTCGACGTCCTTGCGATAAAAACAAGTTCCTACTGCACGTGTTTTCCCCGTGTTTGAACGAATGTGCGTGTCCTAAACATTTTTATATAAAACGAGGTTAAAGGATATAAGAGATAATACGAAAAAATTACATATGTAATAATTATAAACTATTAGAAATTTATAATAAAACGCAATTTAAATAGAAACTTTCAAAACGATACATATCTAAGAAGTTTTTAAGAATTAACAATTAATTAAATCCCATTTTCGAAATCCTAAATTACGAATATTTAAAATCAAACACAAAATGATAATACCTAATACGAAGTTTGGCAAACAATTAGAAAACTATCGAGAGTTGAATTAAACGATAAGTATTCTTACGGCGAATGAACTGTTCGAATGAACAGAAACGAATTTTCACGACAAAATATTAGAAAGTGTTTAGATAATGAAAAGTTTATATACTTAAGTATATATTTTTTAATGATAAGTATTTACGACGAAAGAATTAAGATATGAAATAAATCAAAGTAAAACAATAAAGTTTCTAAAAAAGCTTTCAGGTTATAGGAAAGTTTCGTTATTATACTAGTGTTATACTAGGCACTCGTTCTATATCTATCTCTGTCTTTCTAATGGCAGAAACCGGCCGGCCGCAACTGCCACGTTGTTCCCTTCTCTCCCTTTCGTTGTTCCCTTCTCCCTCGAGGTATATAGCCACGACCTCGAGCAGGTATATACCTGGACGACGTCGTCGTAGCTTCAACTGGTTAGAGATTTTACCCGAATATAACAAGCTGCCTCGCTCATTCGACCATCTAATATTATTATATTAATAGATAGAGAGATAGAGAGAGAGAGAGAGAGATGCGAACGATTCGACATAATTATGTTAAACAAAGATTAACATATACACACACATATGTATATACATAAGTATATACGTATAAAAAAAACATGCCTTATTGCAGGTATAAGTCGTACAAAACGTGACTCACTAACGTTTCGTGCTTCGTATTATAATCAAACGACTTTATTCCTCCCCCTTTTTCTCTCTCTCTCTCTCTCTCTCTCTCTCTTTAAACTCACGCGTCGTTGAGTTAGAGAGAGAAAGAGAGAGAACAAGAAATAAACACTTCTGGCAACACAAACAAGAAGACGTAGAAAATAATTTCTTGATTACACGTGTCGCTGTTAAAATCCACTGTACAATATTTCTCTCTCTCTCTCTCTCTCTCTCTCTCTCTCTCTCTCTCTCTCTCTCTCTCTCTCTCTCTCTCTCACTCTGTCTGTCAGTCCGTCTGAGACTTTATTTTTTATCGAATATAAGACGATAAGAAGACGAATACAAGACGGAGAAAGAAAGAGATCGACAATAAAATCAAATAAAATTCTCGCTCTTACTTTTTTTAAAAGAGAAAAAAAAAGAAAAAAAAAAAGAAAAGAAATTCACTTTTCTTCGTCTTTCACTTTTATATATATATATATATATATATATATATATATATATATATATGGTTCACTGTTAAACAACACTCGTTCGTTAAAAACTCACGCACGAAATTAGATTATGGCACTAATTGGGAGAGGATGATAAAATGCATATATATATATATATACATATACATACATATATATATATATATACATATAAAAGAGGATTAACCGATGATTAATTAAATGGGATAGATGAAGGAAAAATATAGAAAGAGAAAAAGAGAGCCGAAAGAATAGAGGACACGCGTCAAGTGTCGCTCCAATGTTCTAACCACGTCGTCTCGTCGCAGACTGCACTCGGATGAACGACAACCGCCCACCCAATCCCTTCTCTCCCCACTCTCTTCTTCGCTACACACACTCACTCTCACTCGTTCTAAGTCCAATATCCCTCTCTCTTCTCCACTATTAGCTCTCTCTCTCTCTCTCTTCCCCACTATTATCTCTCTCTCTCTCTCTCTCTCTCTCTCTCTCTCTTTCTCTCTCGCTCGCTCGCACGCTTGCTCTCTCTCTTTCTATCTATCCTAATATCTAGAATGACAATCGTCTAAAAATGAAAAATCAACCTATCGGGATTTCCTTGGTCCATTATTATAATGGATCCCATTAAATCTTTTTATGACAGCTCACGAATTTGTACAATTAAATCTTTATGACCTGTTCCGAAAAAATATATTATCCATGTAATCTATTTTGAAAATTCCTTTTATTTGTTTCTTTTTTTCTTTCCTTTTTCTTTTTCTTTCATAGGAAAATATTTGTCCTCTCTCTCTCTCTCTCTCTCTCCTTAGCTCTCGCTTTCTTTTTCTTTTTCTCTTTCTCTCTTGTCACGTATCGTACAATTTGCTACTCTAACATAATATAAAATATTTAAAATATATAAGTTTAAAAAGGAAATATGTATTATCTTTCGCTTTGTCAATCGATTTACGTGATATAAACCGACGATATAATCATACAATTTATCTCATGAAAGATAACTCGAAAGCTACTTAAAAAAAAAAAAAAAAAAAAAAGAAAAAAAAGAAAAAAATAATCTAGATACGATAAATGACGTGAAGTTCATAAAACACGAACACACACACGTTCAAAGTGTTCTTTCACTGAATTATATCGATTTGAAAAATCTAATACTTTTTTCTATTAACAAAAACGACACAAGATTTCTTTTTAAACGATCAATTAACGAACTCGCTCACCTTCGGAAATATATATTTTAATGTTAATTATGTAAAAGTTAAAATGTGGTTTTTTTGTTCCCTCTTCTTATATCCTTTGATATGTACGCAACTAAACGAATATTCTATGAGGATGGAGAAACATTTTTAAGCTACCCCACTCGTTATTTCTAACGAGAGAGAATTAATGACGACTGTTGAAGGTCGTAAAAGCGAGCCATGAGTACCGTTACATGTTAATAGCACGATATTATTAAAATTCGTATCGTTCTAATGCGAACAAACAATTGCCGACGTTAATTATACAATCCTATTAAACGAATAATTTAGAAGAATTAGCCGTTTTAGTCGATAATAGTCGAAACTAATCGAAAATCATTGATTGAAAAAAAAAAGAAAAAGAAAAAAAAATACTTTGGTTATACAATTTTTTTTTTTTTTTTTTTCTAATTATCGTCTCATCGATATTTCTAATTTTTAATGATCATCGAACAACGACGTTAATGTGGCTTAATGAATTTATGAAAAATTAAAACAAAAAAACAAAAACTTAAAAACCCTTCCATTATAAAATGATCCCGGAATAAGTGATAATTTTTTTTTTATTTATTTTTACAAATAAAAGATTAATTTTTATCCAACAATTAGTTCCAAAAAGATTTCTAATTTTTTTCCTTCTTTTTTTTCCCCCCCTGAAGATAGAATGAACAACTTCCTCGTTACAAGAATAAAGAGAAAAAAAAAAAAGAAAAAGAAAAAAGTATATTATTTTTACAGTACGATATTTCCAAAAGAAGAACTACCGTTAGATCGCCATTCGATTGGCGATATATATATATATATCAAACTCGATCACACATAGGCGTATTTTACTTTGTCAATCGTACATACGTATTTCCAGAAACGTTTAGATCGTGAAGGGGTTACTTGACATCAAAGAACTCTTTTTTAAATGCTGGACTTGTCCACGACCTCTTACATTCCTAACTGTACAAAGATCGAGAACAAGATCGGTAATCGAAATATATATTAGAATGCATTGGTAAGTGCAATTTCAGTCTTGTTACGAGCGCCGATTCTTTCGTTTCTTCTTCATGTCTTGCTTGTGAAAATAAAAAAAAAAAAAAAAAAAAAAAAACAAAAGAAAAGAAAAAGAAAAAAGATAGAAAGAAAAGAAATAAAAAGAAATGAATAAACGATAAGTGATCGAGACTAAGGAGAGAAAACAAAAAGAAAGTAGAAAAAATAAAAAAAAAAAAAAAGAAGGAAGAAGAAAAACATGAAAATGATTAAAAATCTTATTATATTGTGTTTTATACTTTATATTGGATTTACTACGATTAAAAGTGACGTTCATGATAATAACTATAAAGGAAATAATAATCGATTGATCGCTACTTTTTGCGAAGGTCATGAGCACGATGAAAATGGTAAGTAAAAAAAATTAATTTCATTCATTCAAAAAGTATGTACCTTCATTAATAATTTCATTCATTCATTCATTCATTCATTACCTTACGAATACGAGAGAGTAGTAACGAAGGTAGTAAAGGGAGTTCCGGTCATCTCCGACAGAGCGAGCCACTGTTCAATGAAAGAGTTTTCAGCGGGAAATTTACGCGGCTATCATAAAATACAATGAAACTATATTTATTTATTTATTTTTTTTTTTTTTTTTCATAAAAAATTAAAACAAGAAAAAAAGAACTATAATGCGTTAATATTAACAATGTCATTAACAAATATAAATTAATATAAATAAGTATGAATAAAAAAAGTTTCGATATTAAAAAAAAAAAAAAAAAAAAAAAAAGAGGGAGAAAATAATCGAAATAGATACGATACAAAATTTCGAATAAAGAATTAATTAATTAATTAATTAATTAAATAATTAATAAAATACTATTCTTATCCGTTTCGTCTCGGTTGGTAAGAAAGCTCGGTCGATAGAGTAAATCCAATGCAGAGAGAAGTTTAACAGAGACTGAGGTCTCCCTCGGTCGACGAACTGATCGCTACTGCCACAGTCGACAAAGTTCTTGTCAATATCATTCTATTTTCAAACCTAATATCCCTATGTTTCTATACGGTCTAATCAATAAGATCGTTCTTCGGTTCAAAGACTTTCAAAGTCAAAAATACAAATAATTAAAAACGAATATAAAAAATAATCGATGTTTATACACGTTTCTTCATAGTAAACGTATGATATGAAGAAAGAACTTTATAACATCGTATCGTTTCTTCTAATACAAATGTCTATAGAATCGATAATATCTTTCGAATGTTAAAAATAAAAATAATTAAAAATGAATCTAAATCAAAAAAACTATAAACTAAAGACCATCAGAAATTTCATTTGTATATAAAATTTCTATGATAAAAATAAAGGAACATATAAAGATTGGAAACGACATAATAAATGACATAATTACGACGATCACGGTCTGTTTATTGACGAAATCGGTAATAATAAAACTGGTTACGTAAACGACATCTATTGCAAAACGCACCTGCAACTATTAAACGTCGTATTAGACGGGATACATTAATGCAAGTGTATTCATCATTGAACATCGGTCTAATGACGTCGCATAGTAAAACGTTACACGCATGATTGACTATGAACGGCTTTCAAGAAGAGTAAAATACGGATAGTACCTCGTCGTTCGTTTATCACTGGAAAGTATAAGAACACGACCCTATGAAGAGTTCAACGAAACCTGGACATGAGAAAATCGATTTCTCATGTTATACCTGAAAATGTCTTCTTCGATGGCCATTTTATATCGAACAATACTTATAACTTTATTTTCTATCAATATTTTATTTACTGATTAATCAATTTTTCAATTAAAATGCACATATATGAAATGATTCATTCACGATAATTAACACACGTACTAATAATCCAAATTATGATAATAACAAAGTTAATAGCAAAAAAAAAAATATATATATATATATAATCTTTTTCTAAACATTTTTTTTATGAAAACAAATCAATGCATTAAATAGCTTGATAATATGATACTTAAAGAAAAAAAAAAAGAAGAAGGAGAAATAAAAGAGAAAAAAGAAAAAAGAATTACAAAGGTATAGTCGATCGTGTGAAACAGAGACTCTTGTGTGGGAAATTAAGTGAAGATAAGAAGGTGAAGAAGAAGAAGGAAAAAAAAATCATAAGAGATATCAAACAGAGGAGGAAGGTTGAAGAGATATATAAAAAAAAAAAAAAGAAAAAAAAAATAAGAAAAAAGAATGAATAGGAAGGTGTAGTCTCGGGCATCGAACCATGACCCTAGCACCTGTTGCCGCCTCCACGGTTGTAACTCAATGTGGACCGACCTAACCTGCGATTGCACTGCACCCACACCGATATGACAATGATGATGATGATGATGATGATTATGATGACGAGGATGATGGTTACGATGATGAAAATTATGACGATGCTTGCTATCGTATCGAGATCGTAAAACGTATTGCATAATAAACTTTAGTATTGTTTGTCCTTTAATTAAGAAAGAGAGAGAGAATCGTTAAATGTCGAATGAATATAAAAATTGAGTTTCATTAAAAGGACAATAATAATACAAAAAAAAAAAAAAAAGGATTATCGAAAGATATTGTTAACAATATTATAAACGATTACAATTTTATATATCGAGTTTATTCACACGATAAAATAATATTTTATTTATGAATTAACTCGATACAATATATTATAACATGATAATTATAATGGATATCTTGTATTTTTAATAATTAAATAATTTTTTCAATTTAAATATAACCATCCCACCCCATTGGTATTAACCCATGATGAGATTTTAACGATTAAATTTCAAGAGTTCTTATCAATTATCTCCTTTAATTACTTTTGCTTTTCTATCGAAAGTTTTTAGTAATAAATGTATTTTTTACGATGTTTTGATTATCATATCGTATCGAACAGACGATTGTTTATAACGAAAACGGGATAATACCATGGAGTGTATATTCTATTCTCGAGTAATCGAAGGAATATCGTTTGTATCGAACAATTACACGATAATAAATCAATTAACTACGAATAACATAAATAATAACGTTTGTCGAGGACTCTGAATGATTTTAGTTATCAGATTGAATGAAAAAAGAATAAAATCAATTTTACTTTGGGAAAATATTGTTTCATCAGAAGCATCGCTGCTTGACCGCGGCTTGGTGTTTCGCTTTGTAGATGCCATTTATCGAAGTCATTGAGCGTGAAGAACCGACAAGTGCAAGCGTAGGCTGACTATCGATAGATCGATCGGCAATATATTTATTATTGTCGTAATATTAATAGCTGCAAAGGAAAAACCGTCATATACATCGAAAAATGATAAGGAATGTATACGTGGCGGCGTACACACGCATAAACGCGTACGTGGAAAATACATTTTAAATAAAATGACAAAAAAATCAATGAATAATTCGCATCATCCTGCGAATACATACACGAATCGTCGCGTTTCATTCAATGAAATAACATTAACGATCCTTTTTATCAATAAATAATTCTTCGTGCGACGTTTATCTAAATATAAGAAAACATATTAAACGTTAAAATTAATGTAATCTTAATAACAAATTTAAACAACGTCAACGTGTAATATCACGCTGTAATTCATATTAATCGATTACCGATATATCGAATCGTTCAGTTAACTCTAAAGAATATAGCTCGTTTAAAGGGCAAACAAGCGTGTCTTTTTCGAAAGGAAAATTTATGACTTATTTAATCGAATAATTACCTACACACTTACGTCCACGCATATACAATATAAATACATGGATATATTCGAAATTCTCGGTACCTTCTTATCGTTTAGTTTGATCTTGCCGTGGCACTAATCGTTCGCATAAATTATATGTCGCACGTTCCTCCGACTACCCTCCGATTCGTTTGTTTCCTTTGAGATAAAGTAAAAGATAATGATACATATACATATGCATATACGTATACATATACATATACATTTACATATATATATATATATATATATATATATATATATATCGAAAGTACTGGCGTGTTTCGATTTCCTATCGTGTTACTTGTTCTTCGACGACAAGGTTCAACGAGTCGATCCGAATAACGTGCGAATCGAATATCGCTTCTTTAAACCACATTATAGAATAAAGAGAAAAGAAAATAAAAGAAAAATTAAAAAAAAAAAAAAAGGACAAAGGAAAAAAGAAAAATTGTATAAGGAATAAAAGGAAAGGAAAGGGAAAGAAAGAAAGGAAAAAAAAAAGAAAAAGAAAATGAAAGAGAGCGAAACATCCTCTTGCAAGAACGGCAATTCGATATTCGACCATTGGTTTCCAGTTTCCGTTCTTCTTCAGCAACCCCCAACGAAGGACGGACAAGATTCCATCACGAACTAACGTTTCTCGATATCCAAGAACATTCTCTCTCGGGTTGATCCTTATCTCAATGGTTAATTAATTCCCGAGAATACTTTATTAAGATTAATAAAATGTATTGTAATAATTAAAAATTACTATGAAAATAACGCGATTAGAGTTAGACAACATTTTTATAAAGTCTTGATCGATTATCGTAATAAAATTATATTATAATACTGAAATGAAAATAAAGTTAGTGACAATATTTTCACACGTTTAAAATTATCAATTAATATTTGTTTAATTTATTATATCTCATAACATTTCGAATAATTTAAGTATATATACATATATATATATATATATATATATATATATATATATATATATATAAATTTTATTTTAGCTAAGATGACATTCTACGTTATCTACATATAAACAAAAATTACATATAAACAAAGAAATTATACAAATTGGAATTCAATGATTAATTCATTGTATCGATCTATTTAATCGAAGGTCACTTAAAATTTTATCTTTTTCTTTTTTCTTTTTTTCTTTTTTCTGAACAAAAAAGAAAATAAAAGATTTACAAGTACAATGAATTTTTAAGAGACTAGGACAACGATCGATAACTGAATGAACGAGTAACAGCATCGTCGTACTTGTGTGGATCAGCATCAGGAAAAAGATTAACAATGAATGCCTACTAGATCATATATCAGATGCAACGTGCAAGAATTAATATAAGAATGGCTGCAGGATGAAATTTTTATCACTTTTCTATGTTATTTAAACGATCAATACTATCGTATAATCATTTAATCTAAAATAATTCGAGTATAAGTACATTAAAATGAACATAAAAATGTTATCGATCGTCCATTAAAAAGAAAAAGAAAAAAAAAAAAGAATACGCTATAAAAATTTCTATGCCATTAAAAAACTAAATACTTTTGTTTAATCGTACGAATCTAAAATACGTTCTTCAAATAAGTACATTAAAATATATATATATATATATATATATATATATATATATATATATATATATATATATATATATATATTATCAATATCACAACGTTATCGATCATCTTTAGGATTGTCTTGGTATTATCGCTTAATCCAATTCGCGATCGTAATCGTTAAAATCTCACAAGAAAATGAAATTAAGCTATTTAATACTAAGCTTTGAACTCTGATTCATAATATTTTTAATGTAGATATTATATTACTTTATTTACTAAAAGAAATTCTTTATTGTCTCTGCTCATTGTTGAGTCAACCAGCGTGTATAGTAAACCGTGTGTGTGTGTGTGTATATATATATATATATATATATATATGCGTGTGTGTGCAGATACTTACGTTTTATCGACCACATTCTCCTCTTGAGAAAAAGAAAAATAAAAAAAAAAATAAAAAAAAATTCGAAACGTTTCTCAAGCGAAGGAAAAGAAAGATAAAATTAAAAGGGGAATAAGAAAAAAAAATATATATATATATAAAGAAAAGAAAAGAAAAGAAAGGAAAAAAATTAAGGAAGTGAGTAGAAGGAATGAATTTATGGTCAGCTGGTTTGAAGTCAACTCAAATGTGAGTTCCTTCGTCCCTTCGTCCCAGTGGACTCAACTCGGTCTCTCTGTCTCTCTGTCGCTGTCTCCCTTTTTCCTTCCATCCAACATGATTTATATTCCAGCGAGTCGTTGTGACGCAGTTAAGTCCTGCGAAGGTTCCCTTCGAGGTGACGTCATTCGCGTGCAAGCGAAAAAACATATAACGAAATACGATCGCGGACGCCCTACGCGAGCAGGAAATCGAACCGGTTCCTACGAATCGAGTTATTTTCGAGTTCGAAGAAGCTTCAAAATAAGGTGCCAATAAGGTAGATGATGTCTCGAGCTATCGATTTCTTTTATTTATTTATTTATTTTTTTTTTTTTGTTTCGTTTTTTTCTCTTTTTATCATTTTGTTCTGTAGATTTATCGACCATCTACGATCTAAAATTCAATCTCTTTTATTTATTAATTTTTCTTTTTCTTTTTTCGACCATCGAACTATTTTTATCACATCTGCCAAATTGACATATATGTAGATCGATTTCGTAATATTAATAGTACAAGGATAATTCGATACAATACAATCTGTTTATTTTTAAAAATATCGTCCTATTTTTATCGCGATTGTCAAGTTGACAGATCAATATGATTCTAATGAACGTGCTATAATTTATAATTGTTAAAAGTAAATCTTATAAATAAATTTCATTTCTGTCAATATTGGAATTATTCGATTTTTTGTTTTATGTATTTTCCTTTTTTCACTCTGTCATAAAAAAAAAAAGAAAAGAAATAAAAACTAAATAAATAAAAATAAAAAAAAAATAAAGGAAAAACGCATGAAAATAAAACTAACTTCAATGGATACTTCGAATGATACCTTACGCTTTCATAAAAGTACGCAATAGTTTAAACATCGAAAGTCAACCAGTAGTCGCCATTATTATGTCACAAACCAGTTCGTCAGTTGATTACATTTCTAAGTATAACTCCAATTACACAGAAATGCATTTACCATGTTCACGCATATAAGTGTGTAAACATATTATTATCTCTTTGTTTTCTCTAATGAAATTACTAATGAAAATATTCGTTAGGTGTTAAAGATTAAAAAGGAAATTAAAAAAAAAAAAAGAAAGAAAGAAAGAAAAAAAAAAAAGAAGAAAGGAAATGTAATATAACTCACCAGCAATCCTCAAAACAGCCCTATCAGCAGGATCCAGTTGAAGGATGCTTAGCGGTTTATCCTTGGCCCATTCCTTCAAACTGCCATCCAGCTCGAACTCCATTTTTCTAAAATATGTCACAGAAAATATCCTTTACATAACATACACCATACAATAATTCTTCCTTCATGAAAAATATGTTTACTCTCATAGTACGCATAGAGTTCGAATAATCAATAATTCTCTAATTCATCACGCGCACACAGGCACGCGCGCGCGCGCGCGCGCGCACACACACACACACAAACACACGTATATATACACGCACGCACGAACGAACACAAAAACATGAATACATTAGATATCACATGACTCGTCACGTGTATATTCAAAGTTTCAATCACGAGATAAAAAAACCTATTAAAAAAAAAAAGAAAAAAAAGAAAAAAAAAGAAGAAAAAAAAGAAGTAAAAAAAAAAAAAAGAAATAAAATAAATCCCTTTCGCAATGAATTCGTAGGAATAAAAAAGAAATGCATAACTATTAAACATACTAATTATAATGAATTAATATAACTTCGATAAGTTATACGAACGATAGATAAGCTCTATGCCATGTCGTCGGCGCGTCTCTTCGTGCGAGGAAACGTGCACTGCCACGGCCACGACATCTACCTCTACCTCCTCCTCCTCCTCCTCCTTCTTTTCCTCCTCTTTCTCCCTCCCACGAGTTTTACGCTCGGAAGAAGAGGGTGGAGGATGTAAAAGAGAAAAAGAAAATACGAGAGAGAGAGAGAGAGAGAGAAAAAGAGAGAGAGAAGAGGGGGAAGAGAGAGATCGAATGATAGAGAGAAGGGAACAGGACGATAATGACGGCAGTAGTGGCAATGCCAAGCTAGAAACCCTCCTCCTCCTCCTCCTCCTCCTCCTCCTCCTCCTCCTCCTCCACCACCTCCACTATTTTCTTTCCTTCGATACTAAAGTGTTAGGCTAGGTTAGGTCGAAACCAGCTGTGCGAGCCGCATCGACGCCGCACGAACACTAGTATGTGTGTGTATGTGTGTGTGTGTGTGTGTGTATGTGCGGTGCGATATGAGTGCGGTGCTATGGTAACTTTGATACCAAGCTTAGTTACTAAAAAGGGGAGAGGGATCGTGACATCCTGACTCTTCCCCTCTATTTACTATTATCTTTTTCTTCGACTATTCTAGACTCAAATATTTTACGTCGCTGTCCCTCAATGCGCGTAGACGACTTTAGTTTTTAGATTATATTTCTTTCTTTTTCCTTTTTCTTTCTTTCTTTTTTTTTTCTTTTTTCGTTTTTGCTTTTATTTTTGTCGATCAAAAACTTTCGTAACAAAATACTAATGCAGTTAATGATTACGATGCAGCACGATCGATGTACAATTCTTTAATGTTTTTCTTCTATTTTTTTTTTTTTTTTTGACCTCTTCAAAATTTATTCGCTTCGGTTGAAGTAGAACTTTTTCTGCTTTTTTCTCTTTAAATTTGTTATTATTATCATGTTTTCTTTTTTATTCGACGTGAATAATATAAGTAAAAAAAAAAAAAAAAAGAATAAATAAATAAATAGAACAGAAATAAATGATATCGTACCATTCAAGCATGAGAAAACGATTGAAGGAACGTTATCTTTGTTGGGGGAGAAGAAAGTTTGCCAATGACAGAAAATCGAATCGACGAGACAGAAAATTGAAATTTGTCGCCATCTACGATTTACTTAACTTTGTGTTTTTTCGATAATTTATGAAGAGTTTAAAGCTTGTTAAAAGTGCCATCGTCATCGTCAACTTTTCTTCTCTATTAGCTTTTTCTATCGTTATAAAGATACAATGTCAATAGTGAATACTCTTCGTTATGTCAATTAATTGAATATGCTCTGTTCGAGCGTTTAACTTCTTCAATGAATTATTGATTTTTCTTATTATTTTTATTATCATCATAATTGTGTTTAAACACAAAAGAAAAAAAAAAAAAAAGAAAAAGAAAAGTCTGAATGCACCTGAAGTTATTACGAAAAGATTAAATTTAAAGATGAATTTTAATCGTGATTTAAATGCATTACGAACGATTAAATTTAAAGATATATTTTATCATTCTTCTAAACCAAACATTGCTGCTGTTTAGAAAATCGAATATACACCTAAACTGAGAATTTAAAAAATGATTTTTGTCAATAAAATTCAGTTTAAAAGATTTTATATATATATATATATACATATATATATATATAAAAGAAGAACGATAAATCTAGTTATTTTCTTTTCTAGTATACGTCAACGCCCGCATGGTTGCAACTTTCTCGTCTATTCCCGATAACCGACATGCACGCACATTGCATCGCTCTAAATCCGTTGGTTGCATTAGGTGCTCGTTTCGAATTAAATTCTTAAGATCCGTGATTTTTGTATTTTATGTATTCGGAACTATAAAAAGGATCTATCGAGTGGAAAAATAAAAAAAAAGGATCGAGTCTCTCTCTCTCTCTCCTATCGATTCTCTCGTAGTATAGTAATTAATATTAATTAGATAAAATTAATTAGAAATACTGTTTTAAATTTACACGAATGCACAAAGATAAATTATTCTGATTTATCGATCGCACAATTTCTATCATCATCATCATTATAATTATTTTATTATATATGATCTATGATCTATTTTCTAATTCATTTATGACATAACAAATCGATGATTTCTATGATTTTTACTTAGATGACACATTCTCTATTACAACTGTTTGAATCATTTCCACTGACTAATCCATTCCTATTATTCATCTATATATATATATATAAAACTACGAGAATTTAGTTATTACGTAAGAAGAATAGAAAACAGAAAATTTCATTAACCTTTTATAAAATAATTATCGTTATTTTTTCATATGAAATATTATACAACGTAAAATTTCTACTTTCGTAAAAATGAAAATTTTTCGAATATAAATTATAAATTAATTTCATAACATATATATATATATATATATATATATATGCTAATAAGAATACAATGAACTTTGTGAGTTCAATGTAACATGGGATTACAAAAAGATTAACAAAAAGATCTATCCTCCCACTGAATTTCCAAACAAGCCAACGATGCACGAACGCCAACGCACAAATTTGACCGAGCTCTGCATTTCATCTCTCTGCATTTAATCGTACGCTGTAATAACAAATACTATTAAAAATAGTAATATCACAAGAATCTCTGTCAGCATATCTTCGATAAATATATAATAAGTTATGTATAATAAGAGATATTTATAAAATATCCATCCTCCAAATATCATTTTGTCTTTTAAATAATAATGACAATTGGACAAAAGGAACCGACAAATATTTTACACCCACGTTCGTTAAAATTGAATCAGAGTATTTTAGGAGTCGTCTGATTCTTATTAAAAAAAAAAAAAAAAAGAATTAAAAAAAAATAAAAAAAGAAAGAAAGAAAGAAAGTACGTAACTCTTCTGTTCGTTATTAGAAGTAATAGAGTGAAGAGAGAATATGTATATATATTATATATATATATATATATATACATGTAACGTCGAGGTAAATGGTCGAGATTGTGAACGGAAGTCATTCACTGCAACGCAAAATATGAAAATCCTCATTCGGCCATTTTAAACGTGCCGACAGTCGTCAGTCAATGATATAAACGTTTCTACCGGTTATTAACCGCGACACTTTGTACGATATCAATTACAACGTTACATCGACATTTATATTCTCAACTTTAATACACCTGTATACTTATATAACTATATGTATATATAGATATATTATGTATTTAAATAGGAAAAATTATGTCATCGAGATCGAACGACAAATTGAAAATGATATTAGACTTTCAATGTCGATGATATTTGACATTAATTTACGTAGATACGATTTTAGTTTCTTCTCTTTGAGACCATAAGAACTAACACGAAAACAATATTGTATACAATTTTCGTACGTCCCTATGTAAATATCATCTATGTTTATTAATTTCAAATTTGTAAACATTAACAAACGACTGACTCATCTTTTTCTTCTTCTTTTTTTTCTTTTTTTAGATTAGAACGAGATCAATCAAGATTATCTCAGATAAATATATTAATTCGTATAAAAATATTATTGATATATGATTCATAAATTTTTCTCGAAATGAAAAAAAAAAAAAAAAAAAAAGAAATGAAATAAAATAAAATAAAAAGAATTATAAGATACACGATATCCCGTTCGATTTTGATTCATATAAGTATCTAAGACATAAGTTCCTTGACTTTCACTTTCATGACTCACGTTGCGAATTCAATATAACTCGAAAGGTAGTTTTCCGAAAGGAATCAGAATCATCTTTTTTTTCTTACTTTTTTTTTCTTTTTTTTTTTTATAAACCCTTATATACGTAAGACGGACATCCGTTCTATTATATATTACGTTCCGCATCGATAAACTTCAATAAGCAAGCTTCAATTCTATTTTTCCTTATCCCTTTTTTTTTTCTTTTTTTGTTTTACTTCACTTTCTTTATTTTCTGTTTCCTCCTTAAAGAACTTCCTACAACTAGAGAAACAAACGCAATGCAGTATTAAAAGAGAATTTACGATCTTACGACAAAATGTATGTTGTGTGTGTATCTATATATGTATATATATATATATATACACACACATATATGTGTATATATGTCCTATGTGATCTATATTCTCTAGAGATGGGCAGCACGTGACTATTACGTACATACGTATATGTATATGTATATGTATATCTACGATCGGGATGTGATATACAACGATTTTGGCTTCACTCATACATTTCCATTACATATATATATATATGTAGATACGTAAGAGTAAGTATCGAACGTCTTAAACAACATAGCTGCATTTTTATGGACACGATGCGATGCAATTCGTACGTACTGAATGTGCTGAATAACAATTAACGCACACTAACCGAATAACGGTCTGACTATGCAAAGAATTTACAAACGTTTCCTAATTCCTCTGACGAGGAAAGAATTCGATTCTTTACGATCGTAAAAAAAAAAAAGAGAAAAAAAAGAAAAAAAAAAGATATATATATATAATAAACTTAATTTTGTATGTTACTTATTGTTGTATCTAACAATGTGATGTCCTATTTATGATTAATAAATTCTATTAAAAAAAAAAAATTCTCTTCAAAATGTTGTTATACTGAAAGAATCCTATTCTCTTTTCTTTTTCCCCTATATAAAAATATTATACTTATTTTATAAGTAATCTATACTATAAGTAATCTACAAGTTTTAAATACTATACTAATACTATTTTATGTTAAATATAAAATTTGTCTATATGGTGTAATACTATAGTTATATATATATATATATATTTATTTATAATGCATTATATCAATCTAATATTTAAATAATGAGTTATCCTTATTTAATTATCCTAGGGTAAGTATAAAAAAATACAAGAAAAAAATTCTTATACATAACAATGAATTTTCTAACAATAAAATAAAATAAAATAGAATAAAATTTATATCAAAAAATATAAATTTATATATACATATATATATATATATATATATATATATATATATATATAAAGTTATTTATAAATTGTGTGCTTCCATTGTTCTATCCTTTTCCACTTGTTCGTTCAAAAGAAAATAAACAATGCCTCCGGCTTCATGAAAACAATTTCTTTCTCTCTCTCTCTCTCTCCCCACCACTCTCATTTTGTTATTTCTTTCTACATAAACAAAAACTACGTTTGACTTATTTGACTTTGTTAAGAAATTTTATCCTTCTCCTTCGCGTGTTTTTTATTTGTGCCCTCTCTCGCGTAGCCGGAAATTTCTTCGAATTTAGGCTGCTCGTTTCGGTCAGAATAACAAGCGAACGTAATAGCCAATGGAAAAGGTAAGAAATAATGCTTTCCTCTCTCACTCTCATGTCTTTTTATAGAACAAAGACCATGGAAGCTCTCTCACCCCAATCACTACACCAAGAGAGTCCAACGACTTCCGGCGCCCTTTTCTCGTTTGTTTGAACTTCGTCTGTTCAACACCAAAGTATCCATTATACTTACTCAGTGGTTCTTTTAACACTTTTCGTTTCTACGAAATAATAATACACATAGGTTTGTATATAAAAAAAAATATTCTATCCCGTAGCTGTAATAATAATTAATTAACAAAAAAAAAAAAAAAAAAAGAAGAAGAAACAGAAAAACAACCCTATTTTTATCTTTAATAAATATCTTTCTAATATATATATATATATATATATATATATATATATATATATATATATATGTGTGTGTATTTATCTACGATACAAGTTTTTTTTTCTTTTTCTATATAAAAGTATTGAAACAAATATTCTACATGAAATAATAATAATTTATTTAATCCGAGAAATACTTAAAAAAAAAAATCACTGAACAATTTCATTCATAAAACATTCCTTGGTTTCTTTCATAAATTTCAACACCTTCAAACTTGCAAATATTTATAATATTTTTCTGAATAATCAAACGCAGTGAATCTGCCCTCGGGGCTCTCCATCTTCTTCTTGCCCCTTACCTATCCTTGTTATTCGTCAAAATAATATAGAAGAAAAGAAAAACAGAAAAAAAAGAAACAGTAAGAATGATAAAAAAAAAAAAGAAAAATTAGGAAAATCTTTTTTCTTTGCAAACGGTCAATTAAAGTTCCACAATCGATCTCGCAATCTTAATGTTGCTACAAGCAACGCGTCTAGATAAAAGCCATTATCCATTTAAACAAGTTCGTGGGGTAATAATCAGCAATGTTTCTATGTATTTGTGTGTACATGAGTAGTGCACGAAATGTCGACCGTCACGGTCACGAAACTTTCGTCTTTCGAAACTTTTCCTATTTTGCTATGTATGAAATCGTTAGTACAAACATACACACACAAACACAAACACATACACACACTCTTTCATTCTATCTATCTCTATCTTCCTTTAATGATGATAGCCTTTATTGATTTCCTACATACCAAAAGCTTTATTACTCTTCTTGCGTTACTTTGTAAATTCAAAAAGGTCAAGGCGTAAGCTATAATAACTGTACCAATCAATATTTTTTTGGCAATAAGATTCAAGGTATTTCCGAAATATTCCAACTATTCGTTCCAACGTCTTAACGATGGACGGTATACAATTGATAGGATATAATTTCACCCGATATCAAATGTCTCTTAATATAATTTCATCCGAATTAAATGTCTCTTATTTTTAGCTTGGGAGAAAAATAGAAAAAAAAAAAAAAAAAGAAAAAAAAAGAAAATTTATAACGACGAACAATTATCGATCTTTCTAACAACTGTTCTTTTCTTTTTTCTTTTTTTTAAAGTTAATAATTTTTACTACCGAGACAAGATACCGATATTAAAAGATTTCTAAAATAGTTAAATTTAAAGTTATAAGAAAAGATATAAGTAAGGTGTGTCAACTATTAGCCAAGTTAAATATCTTAAATGGTTCGCGTATTAATAACTACACGCTAAGTAGTAGTAGCAGTAGTAGTTTAGTTGCTAGGCTCGAATCGTATTAAAACTAAAAGTCGTTCGTCTTTTCTTGGCAACATAAAATTAATCCTAATTTATTAATAAAATTTCGTTTTTCTCTTACCTAAAAAAAAAAAAAAAAAAAAAAGAAAATAAATAAATAAATATTTACACGAAGTTGAGAAATAAAATGGCACGAGATCGAGGGAGGTTTCACTTCTAGAATCCTCAGGCATTATGTAAGAGCTGGAGATTAGGACAGAAGTAGACATAAGTAGAACAGGGCCAAGTCGATGGTTTCTGGCAGACTGACCCATAGTCATAAACCTCTTTACGAGGTATATATGATTTCATCAGATGCTTGTGCTTGTAAAATATCATTGCAAAACTTGTAAACGCAACTAAATCCTTATTTATACAATTATTCTGTCATCTAAAAGACAATTATATTAATTACATTGACGTAATTAATTTATATTAATTAATAAAAGAATATTATAAAAATAAATTCTTTTACACTTAATAACCATTATTAAAAGTATATATATATATATATATATATATATATATATATATATATATATATAGATTTCAAAACATAGCTATAAAACGTATTGAAATTATAAATTAATATGGCACGTGCCTTATCGTAAATAGTCGAAAAAATTTTTTTGAAAAGCGCGCGCTTGCGACATACTTTCCATACGAGTGCACTCGCCGGGACCGTTAAAAAAAAAAAAAAAAGAAAGAAACAGGGTCGAGTACGTCCTACACTCTAGGTATGTACATACACACGGTCCATATTCCAAATTCAGGTTAAAACGTAGAAAAAGAATATATCACATGTGATATTCAAATAATAAATATAAATTATGAGTAATAAATATATGTATAAAAGAAAGAAAGAAAAAAAAATGCTCATAAGAATTCATTAAAAATAATATAGAGAAAGGAAAAAAAAAAAGAAATATGTATAATGTATATATAAATACATATACATATATATATATACACACATATATATATAGATATCTATACGTACGAGAAAATGGCGTTGGCATCGAATTTCGTCTATTCTCATAACGGATTTTCGAGGAATTTTTGGAAAAAAAAAAGAAAAAAGAAAGAAAAGATATTCCAGGGGAATTATTTCGGAGTTATATCGGAGAGAGAAACGAAGGAGAAACGTTTCGAGCGGGAATCTTTGCTCGAGTGAATCTTCTTTGAAGGAGAGAGGGAACGATGCTTCTCACCCTCGTAGGAGGCAACGGCCGGGAAGCGTGCGTGAGTAGGCGAGGAGGAAGGACGAAGGAACGTTTACTCCTAGTCGTCGTCATCGTCATCGTCGTCATCGTCGTCATCGTCGTCGTCTGTACGATGCAAAACATGGTCGCGTTCTTTGCGATCGCAGCGCCTCCTCAGCTCTCGTTTCAACTAAAAATCGCGAGTTTCCTCTCTTCGACAAGGAGAATATATGTAGTAGGAAAAAGCTTTGTTATGTTATCATACGAAAGAAAGAAAGAAAGAAAGAAAGAAAGAAAGAAAGAAAGAAAGAAAGAAAGAAAGAAAGAAAGAAAGAAAGAAAAAGAAACAGAAAGAGAGAGAGATAGATAGATAGATAGATAGATAGAGAGAGAGGGAGAAAGAACTAGGGCTAGGTATTGAGATCAGAGGGGGAAAAAGAGAGAGAGAGATAGATAGATATAGGAAGAAACAAGATACTATCGGCCGGCATGTTCGATCGAACAGGGACGTAGACAGGTGTCACTCCTCCCCACCACAAAAGGAATATCAATTTAATAATTGTTATCTACGCAACTTCAAATCTATGTGTATATATACGTGTATAGATATATACATATACATGTATATATACATATGTATGTATATATGTATATATATGTATGAGTAAAAATTTTAAACTTACGTTCGAACTCCTGTAAAGTGGTCGAAGATGCGCCGTTATTCGTCGCGCATCTCGCGGTCGGCGATGCCTCGTGCCGCGAAACGACGACGACGACGACGACGACGACGACGACGACGACGACGATGACGAGGATGTCTTATCTACGTAGAAGGGCATGGAGTCGTTCGGAACACCGTAGTTCTCGTCTTTGTCGTTAATATATTTCGTTACTTTCCTCTTCTATTCTTCCATTTCTTTCTCCTCTTCTTGTTTCTCTTTCTCCAACAGATCCACTTAGTTTTCGTCGTTGTACCGTTTTTTCAGCAGCGGGGAGGGAGGAGAAGAAAAAAAAATTATATATATATATATAACCGTAACGAAATCGGCGATGTCACGCTTGCATTATCATGCAAAAGTTCCTCTTTCTACTCTTACATCGAACTTTCTCACTTGTTCGTCTTCCTCGTTGTGTTGTTGTCCCTCACTGAAAACTCACCGATATATATATATTTCCTATGTTTTTCTTTTCGATACATATATATACACACACATACATACATATATATATATTTTATATATATATATATATATCTCTTCTTATTAATCACAATATCTTAGATCGATAAAAGCACACGATACAACGACGCTTAACCGTCGAAGACTAACCACGCGGCACTCATACACACCGAACTCTATTTCTCTTATCACTTATCACGGCGATCTTTGCGTCACGAATGCGACCCGGTGCCAGACGACGCGCCTAGCAGACGACATTTTGCCTTAACGCGGAAACGTACGAGACTGAACGAATACGCCCGAACCTGTCAACCCAACCGACGAGCGCGCCATCCCCACTCCTTACCTTATCTCTCTCTCTCTCTCTCTCCCGGTACTTAAGCTAGCATGCTTTTGTCCTTCTCTGGATCGTATAATATATATATATATATATAGATGTATATATATGTTCTTTCTTCCTTTTTTTTTTTCTATCTTTCTTGCTTTCTTTTATTATATAGACGAATTCTCCGATACTTCCTCGTTCCATCTTACCCAGGAAAAAATAATGAATGATCTTTCCAACTTATATTTATAATGAATTATATAAGTGATTTTAATCTGGTCGATATTGAGTTTGACCCCGTCTCGATATGCTCGTCTCTCACGCATATTTATTTTTTCTTTATATATATATATATATATATATATATATATATATATATATATATACGTACATGCTTACAATCGGACATGTATTTTTCTTTTAATAAAATTTATTCATCGAAAAATAATATTCTTAGGTTGGAATTCAATGATACGCCCCATTTTTGTTATATCATAGAAATAAAATAAAACAATGGATAATGGATAAGGAGAGAAAGAGGAGACGATGATATTAAGAAAGGGGTCGATAGCGAGCTGCTTTTTTTTCGTTCTCTTTTGTTTTCGATTTTCTCACGTTAAGACTCTCTTTTCTACTACTTCTTAAGATTGTCAATCGTTTCACATACTGATATCCTAAGGCGAACCGGTTTAAAAACTCATGATATTGGAATTTAGCGATGTAACGTTGTTAATGGCGATACACACAAGTTTATTATATTAGATCGCTTGTCAAAGTCATTTCTAAATCATTCTATTACTCTGACTCTAGTTTTACGACGGGTTTTCTTTTAACCGTATGTTATAAACTCTTCTCGTTTACACGTTTACACCATTAATTATCTCTCTGTTTCTATTACAAAAAAAAAAAAAAAAAAAAAAAAAAAAAAAGAAGAAATTAAAAGGGGAAAAAAAAAAAAAGAAAAAATACAGATATGAGAAAATATGGTTTTACGTAAAACGGAGAGAACTCTTTTTAATATGAGCTCTATAATATGAGGTAAGTACAATCGACGAGTGTGTACGTAGATGCATCGCGTTATTTTCATTAAGGTAAATGCACCTTTCGTATACGCCTAAAAGTCGACGTCACGAAACATCGTTGTTTGTAATATTAGAATTTAGGACGACCGTTTGTCTTCATTCTCTCAATCTCACTCATCTTCTATATAATTCTATCTCTCTTTCTCTCTCTCTCTCTCTCTTTCTTTCTCTCTCTCGTGAACCTACAATCCCCTATTGAAACATACTTTCCACGGCCTTAGTTCTATCATTACTTGAAATAATCCTATAAAAGAGATAAATCCAAAATCAATTAAGTATAGGCCGTGTTTGTCCGCTAATGAAAAAATTTCCTGTTAACTAATTAAATATTCTTATTAGTTGACGTAATATTCTTATTAATTGACGTACCTCTTAAAAATATAAAAATGATGAGAAAACTTGTAAATTTGAAAGAATAAATAAAATATATGTATATATTTGTTCTCTCTCTTGACAAGAAAATATTATGAATTAAAGGCTAAGATATGTTTGTTTGTTAGTTTTTTTTTTCTTTTCTTTTCTTTCCTTTCCTTTCCTTCTTCCTTTCTTTCTTTCGCTTTTTTTTTTTTTTTTTTTTTTTTTTTAAATGCGAACCAGACTTCAGCAGCTAACATAAATCTTCTTTCCTAGTTTGGAACGAGGTCAATAGTCCAAGATAATTATCAAGCTGTAATACTATCTTCTCTGGAATATAACTCTAAGGTGAGACAGATCGTTTGCAAATGAATATACGTGTCTCGAATAAAAATGAGATGGATGTGAGATCATTTCTATAATGGATGCCATTCGGTTTCTTTTTGCATAGAAAGAATTATAATAACAAGCATTGCTCCCTCTATGGCAATTGGTAACCTTCGAGACCACTTGCGTTGGTTGATGTCACCACTAAATAAAGGTGATGTCGTCGGTAAAAATCTGATACGTTTCCTACGTGTGTTGGACCCTGAGGGCATTGCCTCTCTCTAACGTGGACGTACAAATTCCAGACATGATATTCTAATAACGAGAAAGATTAAAATTGATTGTCAACGATTACTATCTCTCGATCGAGAGATTAATGTTAAGAAGAGAGAAAGAGAGAGAAAATAAAAAAAAAGAAAAAAGAAAAGAGGAAAAAAGTGCGCACATGAGAATTTAATTTTATTCAATGAACTATAATACTAACTCTATAAATGCTCTCTATACTTCCTTAGGCAATCACTGTAATTACGTTCATTGTAAGATAGTAAACGATTAATTACACGTTCATTTATTGTCGATTGCAAAAATGAAATCGTAATTGTACGATTTAAACGTGACATTAAACTGTATAAATTACCAATATGATCTGATAGAATCATTATGCTTATGCTTTTTCAATTATTGAATCGATTAATTAAATCATTTTGTCAATACTCATGTAGTAGTATCGTCAAACCAATTCAATATGTTCTTGAGACGTTAGTTTTTCTTTTTCCTTTTGCAATTGAGTTATAACGTCGTCCTTTTGCTTAAGCAAACGTTTCAAACGTTGTACCTCTTGACGATATTCCGATTTCAATTGATTTGTACCAACTTCGTGTATTCTAATATGCCTTTCCACCATTGCCAATTGATCCTTCGCGTCCTTTTGTACAGCCTACGATGCGTACAAATTTTATAATTATTTACAATAACGATAATTAAAATTACAATTTATACTTACGTTCAATTGACTTTTAAGGTTTCCTACTCTATGAGCTATACTGTCGCCTATGTATTGAATATCCGCATTTTCTTTCTCTCTTTCGTGTAACAAATTCATTAATTTTTCCTTCTCCGACATAACCTTTTCATATTCCGATACTAACTTTTCGCAATATGCAGTGGTTTTATTCAATTGTCTTTTAAACGAGTCACGTGAAATTTGTACAGAGTATACGACATTTTGCACGTTTGTTAATTTGTGCTGAGTACGTCTGAAAAAGATAAAAAGAAAAATAAATATCCATTAAATAAAATAATCCCAACAAGATCTATTTATGCTATATGTCATTTAATTTGTTTTTTTTTTTTCTTTTCTTTTCTTTTTGATTACTTTAGATTGCGCTCTAACGTTCTCGTTAGATTTTTTAAATGATTTCGCTCCGCTGTTACCGTCACAAGTTGTTTCTCATTGTCTGGTAGAGATTCCTCCAATTGTTTGATACGCGTAGAAAGTTTTTTCTTCTCTGATTCGTACTGCGATTTTAATTCTTCGAACAATCTTTTGCATTCATCTACTGCTGCAACATGCACGTGTACCGGCATTGTTTTATCGCTATTATTTTTCAACATTTCATACCCTTCATTTACTATTTTATATTTTCCTTGAAGATTACTTAATTCTGTTTTATAGGTTATTACTTCTTTATGTAGACTTTTATTTTCTTGAGTCAAAGATTCTATCTTCCTTTCATACAAGGATTGTAATTCTTGAAGTTTTTGTTTGTGATTAACAACTTGCTGCGTAACTTTATCATTTTGTTCCTTGATCAAAGTGGCATCATTTGAAATTTCTTTTATCTCTTCCACATACCTATTACACTATAGAGTTTTCATTTAAATAAACATTAATGAATGAATATTTTTATTTTTATAATACCTTTGATTTAGAATTTTCCAATTCCTTTTGTAAATATTCATTTTCCGATATAATTTCCTTACATCTGCCAGTAAAATCATTGAGTTCACGTTCATACTTGCTTATCAATTCTTTCTTTTCTATTATATTCTCTTGATAAGCGTTTAAAAGTGGACCCAAAGCATGTAAATCTACATTACCCCAAGATTCTAACATCTTCTTATTTTCTTTAGACAGTTCTGCATCGTTCATCGTACTAGTACTATATTGCAATGGTATAATTTGTCCACATGATCTCAGTTTATCCTGATACCTTTCTAATTCTACATTTAATTGATAAATTACTTTTTTAAGAAGCACAATATCTTCCTTCAATTGTATATTATCAGATTTTAATTTTTGATTAATATTTAATAAACTATCTTTTGTTTTTTCTAATTGTTGATAAACCTGAGTCGATTCTTCATGATGAACATGCAATTGTCTATATTCCGTTTCTTTTTGCTTCAAAAGTACATTCAATTCTTCGCACTCCTGTTGAACACGTTCATATTCCTGCACTAATTTATGATACTTATCGCGTATTTTAAATATTAATTTATCTTTATCCTTTTGTTCCTCCCTATCATCTGAAACATCAAGATTATCTTATCTTGGATAGATTATAAAAGTTAAAATTTATCAATCATTTTAAAACTACCTGAAATCGCATTGAAATCTTCTAATTTCATCATCAACATATGATTCTCTTCCATCAGTCTTTCAATCTCTTTACGAAGATGACGTCTACTCTTACTTTTTGGAGAACTTATTTTATCATCGCTCTTATCATTAAAAGACATATCATCCAATTTAAATTTCCCTTTATTAGAATGACGCATTTTATTAACTTTTCTACGACAATATGTTAATCCATGAACCGGTTCGATCTCATTGGTAGTTTTTACTTTCTGCTTGCCGTGCTATAATAATAATAATAATAATAATAATAATAGATAAATAAATAAATAAGCATTGTTTCTATAAACTATTACAACTTTTATTTTATGTTTTTTATCAATTAAAGAGTATTATAATTCTTAAACTCAATTTATATTCTAACCTCTATTTATATTCTAACCTCTCTCTTAGATTAAACATATTACCTTAATAACACCATGCTTCTCCATGGTATCCTCTTTATCATCAGATAAAGTACCACAAAAATAAGACATTATCAATAATGTTTTACATAATAAAAATGAAAATTAATGCTAAATGATTCCCAAATAAGTTGCAAAAGTAAATCATTCATTTTATAATCCAAGCTATCCAAAATACTTTGTTCACACCTTGCATCACTTCTGTTTTAAGACAAATCCGGATATTAGGTTTATTATTGTAAGGAACTACCATGGCAACGTTGATAAATACAGTATTCATGTTCAACATAATACAACCATTAAAAAAGGATACCTTTATCTTAGAGGGAGCCACTTGAGAAACAATTTACGAAGACAAATACATATAAATATTTTGCTGTCTATTCATAAATATACATAAATATAAATATAATTTCTATGAATATTATCAACTTATTAGATCGTCGATATATCGAAATTGTACAATAAATATAAAAAAGAAATATTTACCTATATATATATATATATATATATATATATATATATATATATATATATATATATATATATATACACATTGACTCGCGTAGTATATGTCAGAACAATGCAGCGGGAAATTCAATAAGAGGGCAAGACCTAAATTTTGAATAAGAAAACACATTACATGTATGGATTATATACAAGAAAAAAAAAAACATTAAAAAAACAATGGAACTAACTTTATGTATAAAGTTAAACATTTTAATTGTTTAACGATTTATTTGTCAGTAAATTATAGGAAAGTTAAATAGTGTTATTATGAATACGTTAAAAAATGCAAGTAAGGAAAATTAAAATATTTCACGTATTTTTAATTATTTTCAACTTGATAATATAGTACACATACGTTGTAAATAACGAATTTCCTTTCGATAATTTAGTAGAAAAAAAAATTATACATTCTTTTTAAAAAAATATGAATACGTGTATACATATATTACAATGTAGAAAATTTAAAATGCGAAGGAACCAAAGAACATTTGACTTTTCAACTTATTAACAAGAAGAAAAAGTTTTTCCTTAATTCGTATTTATGAGAGTAAAAAGCCGACATTCGTTGCGACTTCTTTTAGACAAAAGTAATTTCAAAATGACGTTGGATTTATTGCAAGCCCAATTATTGACTTAAATCACATCAGTAAATTAGAATTTACGTTTTACATTATGAGTACGTATGTAGGCTTCTTAAGCATTCCTTTTTGACAAGGAACAAATTTATATGCAATAGTTCAATCCTCTAGATACGCCTTCGTTTTGAAAAACAACAATCATAATCGATTCAGGAAATATTTAACTTCGCTGCTCTTGCATTATCTTGGTATTATCTTTGAAGAAAAAAATAAGAACAAAAATAAAAATAAAAAAATTAAAAAAAAGAAGAAGGAAGAGGAAAAAATGTAAAAATGAATATCAATTGTTTATGTATCGATTGAACCACACTTTTTGTTTAAAACTTTTTCTTTATAACGAATGCTCGTTACATTAATAATTAATGGAATATCCTTTTTTTTTGTTCCTTTTTTTAGAATTATATCGTTTGGCCTTACTTTCCAAGCTTCGTTAAAAATGTAATTAAATTGTTCCGACATAAACAAAAAATAAAAAAATAAAAAAACAAAAAAATGAAAAAATAAAAAAATAAAAAAAAAGTAAAAAAAGCAAACGAAAGAAGTCTTATCATTTGCCAATACCAACTTTTCAATTTTACAGTTAATCTACTTTTTAGATTTGAATCGTCCTCCACGTAATACAATACAAACGATTACAAAATACTTAAATTTATATACTAATTGTAAAAGAACTAATATTAGCTGACTTAAAAAGAATTATAAATTCAAGGATATTTACGATTTATTATGTACCAATTAAAAGTCCGTTTAATCGTAAATATTAATTTGATTATCATAAAATTGACAAATAAAAATTATCAAAGCTTTGGTTATTTCCAAATAAAAAAAAAAAAAAAATCACAAATATTAATTGTGATAATAGTTACGGCAATGATCTGATTTTTGGTTTTATCTCTCTCTCTTTCTTTTCTCTTTTTCAAATAAAAGAAAATAATAACAAAGATAAAAACGTTCATGGAATAGATACGGACCATCGACCTTATAAATGTAAATAAAAATTGATAATATGATAATAAGATGGTATTAGTGTCAGTTCTTGGTTAAAAAAAATATAATACAGACGATGAAAACGGATTAGTGTGTACGCGCGCGCGTGTGTGTGTGTGTCTGTGTGGGCGTGAAAAAAGAAATTGGTAAATATATACACAACTGCGCGAAAGACATTTGTCCCTGCCACGATAAATCCACATTTATTCACAAGACCAGGTTGTTACTATGATAACGAAAGAAATAGCGATAGCACTGTTGACGAAATTATCGTTTTTAGTGAAACGATTATTTCCCGTTAGAATATAAAAAACAACGAAACGCGAAAGAACATTGCAGATATCGTTCCGGTGTGTGAAGATTCATTCAAAGAGCCGGGGGTCTCTTTTTTTTTTCCTCGCACCGCCATGAAGCTAGGTAGTACCTTCGAAATATAAATTTTCGCATAATTTTTTATTTCCTCATTCATGCGCCTTTCGCTTTTTCTTCCTTCATTTATTTCATTATTTTTATTCTTTCTTTCTTTTCTTTCTTCTTTCGTTTTTCCTTTTTTCTCTTTTTTAAGCAAACGCTTTACTTACAGGCAATTTTATTCCATTGCTATGTATTCTGTTTGGAATCGTGGAATCGGAAGACACCGTTGATTCCGATTGTAATTTTTATCAAGATTTAGAACCAAACATTAATTATTACGTATATAATCCTGATTATCCAGATTATTATATAGGCGAACATACTTGTCGATGGATAGCTTCGAGTAATACACGAGTTAAATTGAATTGCTCAATTTTCGATATTCCACCGGTAAGATATTATTTTATTAATTAACAAGTTGAATATGAAAGAAACGACGATTTATTGAATTTTCTTAAAAGAAAAAAAAAAAAAAAAAAAAAGAAAAAAAAAGAAACAAAAAATGTCATAATCGAACAAATCTTAATAAATAAATTTTGTCGTCGATAGACTGCCAATTGTTCGATGGATTATATAAAAGTCGATGTCGGCGATGGTATCGAGTACAAATTTTGTGGATTGAATTCTTTCGTAGTGGAATCGATATCATCGAAAATGACTATAACATTTCATTCGGAATATAATACTTATGGTGGTAAATTTCGATGTGATCTCAGAGCAGTCGAAGATCAATGTAGATGCGGTTGGAAGAATCCGGTAGGTAAAGGAAGAATAAAAAAAAATTCGAATATGATCTATCCAATGATCTATAATAAGTTTAATAATGTTCTATCAATGTTATTATTTTATATGTTGCTCCTTTACAGTCTAGAATCGTAGGTGGTGTTGAAACAGGAGTAAATGAATATCCTATGATGGCTGGTATTGTAAGTTTTGAAACATATCTTTTGTTTTGCGGTGCAACTATAATAAGTCCGAACTATGTATTAACGGCAGCTCATTGCGTTAAACAATACGATTCATCTAATTTAGGAATCATTGTTGGAGAACATAACGTAAGGACAGGTCCGTCAAAAAAACAATAATGAAAATATTCCAATAAGAAAATAATTTCTATTGAAAAGATATTTCTATTGAAATTTCGTCATATCTTTTATTTTATTTAATAATTAGGTAACGAAACAGATGTAACTCGACTTCATATGGTTGAGAAAATAATCATACATCCGAAATATCAGACAAAAAGAAATGATATAGCGGTTATCAAATCACAATCGAAATTTGAATATTCCATGAAAGTTGGACCTGCATGTCTTCCCTTTTATTACATGCAAAGAAATTTTACCAATCAGGTTGTTACAGCTTTAGGTTGGTATTTTCTCTTTATACGATACATATATTCATTTGATATATGTCAAATTTTATAAAATAATCTTTGTAGGTTGGGGTACAACGAGTTTTGGTGGTCCCAAGTCTGACGTTCTGATGAAAGTCGATTTGCATGTCATATCAACGAAACAATGTAATAAGAAATTTCCCGATGTTAGGAATAATCAACTTTGTACGTTTGATAAGGGAAAGGATGCTTGTCAGGTATGAATTTGATCGATCTTCATCGTTTATTAAATAAGAAAAAAGAAAGAAAATGAAAATAAAATAAAATAATCCTTATATATTTTGATCGTATAGTTCGACAGTGGCGGTCCAATTTTATGGCAAAATCCAAGGACCAATCGGGTTTTCGATCTTGGAGTAATCAGTTATGGTTCAACCTGTGCCGATAATAGTCCCGGTGTTAACACGAAAATCTCCGATTATTTAGATTTTATTAGAAAATCGACACCTGGTAAGATTTTCTAATTCTTATTCGATAACAAAGGGAATAACGGGACAACGCCCAAATAATATCCTTCAGTATTATCCTCTTCATTATTTGATTTTTAATCTTTTCATCTACCAATTTTAATTTCTAATTCGATAACAATATATATATATATATCTTATCGATCTACTTTGTCATAGAATTTACGTGTTCAAATCAATGAATTATATAATTTAATTATTAACATCGCGTTGCAGCACGTAACTTCATATCAATGCATAGAAATTTCTAACTCGTTGGATAAATATAAGTTTATATTAAAGAAGAAAATTTATAAATAAAAATTTATAAATATTTTGTCGAGTGTAACGTTCCAATGGTCTACGTTATATTATTTAATCATTGACAAGTATTAATTTTTGTCTTGTCAAAAGTGTGCCTAAGAGAATGATCACTATATTTACAGCTGTGCTTTTTTTTCGCAGGAGAAACATACTGTCAGGTGTATTAAAGAAGACACGGAACGCACATGGATGTGTATACATATATATATATATTATTTTTTGTATATATATATATAGACAAAATGGAATTAAAATATGTATTTTTGATTTAGGCATCAAATAAATTTTCTTAACAAAGAATTTGAAGTGGGTGTTTAGCGATGTCGTTCGTGACGATCGAGGTCACGACCCTGATCTGCTTTGCGCTCGATATTCTCGATCATGCGTTTAAGGCACCGAGGAGCAATAGGGTCCGATGGAAACTGCGTGGCGCGATTTAACTCTTACTGTAACATAAGTGTGAATTGAACGCGTTAACGACCGGATATTTGAAAATATTAACTTACGTATAAGCGTTTCACATATGAAATTAAGAGATTTTCATTTTTTAAGAAATTCAAAAAAAAAAATGATCGTAAAATCGAGAAATATCCAGATCTTACGTTCGATCGATGATCTTGACTATGATTCTATGATCTTTCTTTCTTCCTCTTCTTTTTTTTTTCTTTTTTTTTTTTTTTTTTTTAATACCTAAATTAGAAAAAAAAAGAAAAGAAGAGAAAATAATGATAATAATTAACTGAAATTTGAAGTTATTTGGAGCAATCAGCTGATTCCTAATTCTTTTGACTTGATAAAAACAACGTCCTTAATAGAGATTATCTTGAATCAAGAGAACGCAACAACATTGATTGTCCAGTAAACAATGCCTCGTTATTGCTAAGTTCGCGAATGAGGATGTGACGTAGATAGTAGTAGGGAAGGGCTTCCGCAGTCTGTACCTACTACGTATACGATTACGTCAACGAACCTTCAAGCCACTTGTATTATTAAATGATCTACGTCTCGCTAAATAATTTCCACTTGATACAAGATTCTTGTTATTCCTTCTTAACGTTATACATACGTCGATTATATCAATTCATTAATAACAAAGTTAATTTAATGACAACTTTAATGATTTTCTCATTTTCTTATTGCTCGTGAGAACGTACGAAAAGCAAATAATAAATGAAATAATTCGATGACAAAAATATTTGGAGAAGGAAAGTCTTGTAGAAGAAAAAAAATTTATATCGAATAATCGCTTGTGAGACGAGGAGGATTTATTGATCGAAGAAAGAAAAAAGGGTGGGCGGAGGGGGAAACAAAGAAAGGAAAAAAAATAATAATAAAATATATTTTAGGAATGAAACAAAAAAAAAAAAGAAATCTATAGATAACCAACTCGAATTAATCTTTAGCATCGAACAGTTCCCCCCAGTTTAATAAAAGCATCGTGCTTGTACTATTAGACGGCTCGATTAGACAAGGCCTTATGACGTTAATACATATGCAGTTGTCTAATCGTCGTGTCTTTCTCACTCACTTCATCGCTTAACTTTTTCTTACACCCTACCTTCGTCAAATCTTCGATCGAATGCTATCCGGTCAGCTCGAAATTATACGAATTGAAAAATCCTGATTTATATAATCTACCTTATTTCATCTTATATAAGAAAAATCTAATCCATGTTTATTTTCTTTAACGATATAACTTCGTAGCATTAAAAGAAAATGGAATATAAAAAGGTATCAATTTTATTTCATCGAATTATATTGAAACATTAATCAATATCCACTTGATCCGGTACTAATTGAAATAAATATTTTTATATTCATTGATCAATTATTTCATAATATTTATATGTATAAGCATAAATTATCGATCTTATGGAATATATTATGAATAATGATGAGAGAAAGAGAGAGAAGGAGAGAGAGATGAAATTAATGAATGAATGAACGAATTAAAATTTTTAGTATTTCGAGAAAAAAAAAGGAAAAAAAAAAAAAAAAAAAGAAAGATTCAAATTAACATAATTTTTGTGACAATAAAAAAGTTGAATAATTTATATTGATCGAGATACTTTTATTTATTGAATCTCATAATATTTATCTTCATAATATAAATTATCAATTTGATTAAACACATGCTCACACATGTACATGTGTAAATTCTTATGTGAGATGAAGAAATAGACTTACGTATGTACGAATGTCCGAAATAAATTAGCATATTTCGTATCCCGTATATAAGAAAAAAAAAAAAAAAAAGAAAAAAGAGAGGGAGAGAGAGAGAAGAAAATTCGGACGAATATGATCTTCGCGTAGAAAAAAAAAAATATAAAAGTAGATGAATATGGTATCTACAAGCATATAAACGAAGTTAGAGACCTCTTCGAGTGGGTGGTGCTATGTAGACGATCGGGTAGCAGAGAAAGAAGGGGAAAAAGAACGAAGGACGAGGTCGAAAGGTTACGCGAGCGTTTACGTAATCGGTCGAAGCTGCCGTGGACCATTACTATATGCACGTCAGATGATACATCTGCATGCATCTCGTTGCTATCGAAAGATAAAGAGAGACACGATTGTGTTGACGATTACACGAAGGGTCGATTGAAAAGAGATTAGGGTTGAAATTAGGGTGAGAAGTGGAGCTCAGATGTATACTTTTTTCTCTTTTTTTTTTTTTTCTTTTCTTTTCTTTTTCGTTCGAATGAATCTCAAGGAGGAAAAAAATTCTAGCTATGTTTTTATTAGAATTTTGTCTAATTCATTATTGATTTTTTATTCTCCAAATTATCGAACTATTGATTTCTTCGACTTCAAAATTATTTCTTCAAATTACGAAATCTTTCTCTTTACTCTTTTCTTCTTTTTTTTTTTTTTTTTGTTTCCTACGTTCCTGATTCTTTTTCTCTATCGATGACGAAACTATCAATTGACTTTTTAATAACTATTATAGATTGTAATTTATTCTGATTTCTTTTTTTTTTTTTTTTCTTTTCCTTTACTCGGAAATTATAATTTCTTCGATTTTCAAATTATTTTTCAGATCTTTCTCGCTTCCTTTTATCTTTTCTTTTCTTTTCAAAACGATAACATTATAGTTACCGATTGGAAATATTATTCCGTAAGAATTGGGCGCCATCGCGTTTTCCTGACCCATATAATAGACGAGAACGAATCAATTTGGTCCACGATCTATTATCAGAAGCTATCTACGTCGTATAGTAGAATTCTGAATCTCAGGAACACGCGATGTATTTCCGCGCTGGCGAAGACAAGAAATCCTCTCGCGTGGACGACGTAACATTCATGTAAACGATTGATGAATAAAAGAGAATCATCGACAGACATGTTACGTAGATGCGTTCTTTTTAAATCTATTGCATTATGCATCTATTCCACTGCTCAATCAATTTATATTCAGTAAACATTTTTCATTATTTATAAATACGAAATTGATTTTAAATTTCTTTGAAATTTATTAAAAAAAAATTTCAAACGAATTTATAACCAAGTTAAAGTAGGGACGCATTTTTCTTTTTTCTTTCTTTTCCATACGTTTGAAATATTGCATTATGCATATTTACGGCGCTCGATATTTTTTCGACAAGTTCAAACGATGTGTTTTTCTTGACCAAAAAAAAAGAAAAAAAAAAAACCAGGAGAAAAAAATAAGAAAAGAAGAAGAAAAAGGAAAGAAAAGATAAGATTATGAAATAAATTTCTAATAAATTTCGAAGCGAATACGATAGTCGTGCTACCTACGTAAATGTACATTTGGTGCATTCGTAATATTGCATTATGCATTCTCGGGTTGGTATCGTTCGATACCCTTCCTTGAAATAATAAAAATCTTTTTTCTTTTATTACTTTCTTTTTGCTAAAAGGGAAGATCGATTTCTCCCCCTCTCTCTCTTTCTCTCTTAAAAAAAAGATAAGAATAAAATCAAAAAAAAAAAAAAAAGAAAAGAAAAAAAAAGAAGATTTTTATCATCTATCTCAGAAATCTCACGATAAGATAGATCATCAAAATATTACGATTAACATTGTCAACAATACAATGAGACGTAGGATATCATTATTAAAAAAGCGCATAGCATTACAGCATAGAAGTAAGAGTAAGGGAGAGGTAGAATGTTTCACGATCGATACCACGACCAGTCGGTACGAGGAAGATGGAAGCACACGCGCAAAAGCGTGTATACCACGGTATCACTGATAAAATTTACAAGGGACGTTTGAGAAAATCATTTAATAAGAAATTAAAGTAAGGAAGAGAAGAGAAGAGAAGAGAAAAATACAAAAAGGAAAAAAAGAAAGAAGATAGATAGATAGATAGATAGATAGAAATATGAATAGATAGAAAGAAAGTTAGGCATCCTTCTTCCTCCAGTGCGAATAAATCTGACAAGAAAGAGAGAGGGAGAGAGACAGAAAGAGAATAGAAAGTGGGGGGATAGAAAGAATAGGTAAAGGCTTACGTATATAATTAGTTGGACCAATCGGAGGGCTGGTATAATCGAAAGTGTATGCGTGTGTGTGTTTGAATATGTGCCTTGCGTACGTATGAATGAAAGAAAGAGAGAGATTCTCGTCGTAGGCTTGAAGAAGGAAGGCATCGCTGTTTTGCCGACCGGCTCCCTCGCAGAGCGTGTTTCGCGCACGAGCATCAACGTCGTCGAAGCACAAAAGCGACTACATACGTCGTCCCCTCAAGGCTCAGTCCAATATCGTCGTTCGTGGAGCACACACATTCTCTAACACGTCAAGGTACACCTATTCGTTAGTGATTACCATTTGCGATCTGTGATTTTCGTTTCGGAGAAAACGTGAGAAAGAAAAAGAAAGAGAGAGAGAGAGAGAGAGAGAGAGAGAAAGAGAGAGGGAGAGAGGGAGAAAAGGAAGGAGAGAGAGAAAGAGAAGGAGAGAGAGAGAGAGAGAGAGAGAGAGAGAGAGAGATAGATATATAACTCTCTCTCTTTTTTAAACAGGGGGTTGATTTCATCCTAAATATCGCTAAAGGGTTGAGTCTTGTAAAACAGTATACATGGGTTCTACGTTTGTCCGATATACGGCACGTATACAAATCGACGATTGTACCCATCGTAATTTAAAAAGTATCAAGTTTAAGTAATCGACGAAAGTTTATAATAAATTTTAATATATTCTATAATAAATATAAGAAGTAAATATAGATATATGTATATATGTAATTAATGAATGAATTATGAAAGAGAGGACCTGAGTTGACGCTGTTTGTGAGATATACATACATACATACATATATATATATATATATATATATATATATATATCCTTATATATATATATGTATATATAAAGAAAGATTTATAAAGGGAGAAGGAGAAAAAAGGAGAGCAAAAGTGTAAGAGAGAAAGAGAAAGAGAGAGAGAGAGGAAGAGAGAAACATTGATATATCTTGAAGATCTTAAGAGAGAAAGAAAAGAAAGAAAGGAAGAAAGAAAAAGAAATAGAAAGAGAAAAAGATAAAAAAAAAAAAAAAAAGAGAGAGAGAGGTAGTTTCTTTCTCAAGGGGGCGTCGCGTCGTTCGCTTTTGTATCTCGACACGCGGTCTCGCGCGATTAATCGATCGCGTCACTTTCCTTTAGAAGAAGAATCAAACAACCTCTGCTATTCCTTATCACGAAAGTGTCCGATGACAAAAGTGTTGTAATAAATATCAAGAGGTGTGATACGAACAAATACCGAAAGGAAAAAAACGTGACAAAGTTCTTTGAGAGTGTCATCGTCCATCCTCCTCATCCTTTTCCTCCTCCTTCTTTTTCTTCCTACTCCTCCTCCTCCTCCTCTTCCTCCTTTTTGTTCTCTACCTCCCCTTTTCCTCCTATTCCACCTTCACAACTACGACCACCACAGCTTCCTCTTCCTCGACACTATTTATCCTCCGTATCGCGATGACGACACTTATATGAGCTTTCAACGAGTCCAACGATAGAAAGTCTTTGATTCTAACTTCGAATCTAACGGATCATATTACTAATCTTCTTTCTTTTATCTGCTAAATAGAGATATACGATGCTTCCTATTCGATCGCTTGAAAAATCATTTCGATCGCTCAACCCTAACACATTTATACGATAGAAATTAAATAATAGAGATTAATATCGATACGGATATATATATATATATTTATATATATATAGAGAAAGAGAGAGAGAGAGAGAAAGAGAGTGAGAATTTGATATATCTCTAATTAATCAATTTAAAGAGGATTCTAAAGACGGATTGCAAAAAAACGAAAGTTTGTTGATCACAAATTGTTATTTGTTATTTACGCATTGTTGTTATTCTTAACGCGAGTTCCGGTCTTCGTAAATATATAAATATATATATATATATATATACTATATATGTATATAATATATACTTATTTGAAACGTCCGATGCTTCAAGTTTTATCGAAAATCCGATCAATGTTCTTTACCATCACGAAAGAATAAAATAAAAAACAGACAGAGAAAGAGAAAGAAAGAGAAAAATATATATATATATACATATATATACATACACACACACACACATATATATATATATATATATATAAGAAGAAGAATATAAAAGAAAAAGAAAAAACAAGAAAACTAAAGAGAAGATTAGAACAATGGTCGTGAAATCTGAAAGCACGAGGAACGGTCACGAGCTGGCTCCTCTAAACGATGATCGTCAACCTCCTCATAACGTGACCATTGTGGTTTCCGGAAATCAAAATGCATCGGCTGTCAACGCGGAACCAAGAACGGAAGATAACAGAGCGGCATGGAGCGGGAAGATGCAGTTTTTCCTGAGCATCATTGGTTACAGCGTCGGTCTTGGCAATATATGGAGGTTCCCTTATTTATGCCAACAGAATGGGGGCGGTAAGTATTTATTTATCCATTTCATTATCTTTGTTTCTAATCCTCGTTCCCCAACCACCCTTGCTCGTCCGTCTAAAAAATTCATTACTTCTCTAATCCCAAAAGAAAAAATGATCTTTCGGATCATTTCCCTCCTGCCCACCTCCTCGACCCCCTTCAAATCGTTCAAATGAAATTCGAATCAATCGAAGTTTTCTTTTCTTCTCTTCTTTCTTTTTTTTTTTTTTTTTTTCCTTTGTTTCTCGCAATCTAATTCGTTCTTCGATTTCTGTCGATCCCGCATTAATTTAAACGTTGACAGCTTTTTTGTTTTCTTCGTTGCACTTTTCGTTATTAAGATGATAAATAAAAAAAGGAAAAAGAAAAAAGAAGAGGAGAGAAAAAAAAAATAAAAAGAAAAGAAACGCCGAGCACGCAATTTTTCTTCATTTCTACACGCGATACTTTGTTTTTTTCCTTGGAACATATGTACATAAATTCGTTTAAAAGAATTTCGAATGTTCGTTTGGTTCGACTCTTCGAGTTGCGTAATCAGTTCTCGTTGTAGGTATATATATATATATATTTTTTTTTCCTTCGTCTTCTTCTTTTTTTCTTCGTAGAAAAAAGGTCGATCGATTCGATCCTTAAATTTCGAGGTAATCATAATGGTCCAAAAATATGAGAAAATATTTCTTTCGATATATATTCTCATAATGAAGAAGACAAAAGATCTTCTCTTTTATTACGATCATTTTAATGAATGAATTTTTCGTCAATGAATTCCTTCGCTTACTAGATATTTGCTCGTAGATATGTTTTCAAAAGACTATTTAAAGAACATTCACATTTGGCACGGTTTAACATCGAAATTCATACGTTGGAGCACGTCTCGTGTTCGTGAAAATCATGACGCGCTTCTAATTCTGTGCACTTTAATGATATTTTTAAATATGTCATCGTCGAGGTTATCTCAATTTTTAAATAAATTTTAAATATACGATCGAGTTTCAATGATCTTTCCTTCTTGTCGGATCAATGGGTTCTTATTTTTTACACATACATATATAACATATATATATATATATATGTATACGTATACATATAAAATTTATATGTCTTTGAAAATGATCAAAGAATTTAGAGAAGAGAAATCTAATCAATGAAAAAGAAAAAAAAATAAATCAGGATCTACAAGGATCGGACTTTTACTTTCTATTTCTCTTTTTCTCTTTCTCTCTCTCTCTCTTTATTTTTTGCTTGAATGATATCATGCAACAACGTCAATTTCAGGAAGATCTTGCTGGCTATGCGTTTTCGAGATTAGCGAATGTGGGTCGGCAACATCCTACGAGATTTTCCCCTTTAGCATGCGCCACAGAGATTTCACGTTCACGTTTAATGTCTCGTCTTTGCCACGGCCGCCTTTCTCGTATTCGCCCACGCTTCGGTTCTTTCTGAACAGATACCTACACACACATATATATATATGTATATATATATATATATACATACATATATGTATGTATATGTATCTTAGAACTAGATATCGAATTCTTCGACTAATCTGGAATATCTCAGAGAAATCACTTTTCCAAAGAAAATAAATCGTTCCTCGATGAGGCCTTTAGAAACATTACAAATTTGATCTTGGGGTGCTGGAAAACAAAATAAAAAAAAAAAAAAAGGAAAAAGAAAGAGGAAAAGTCAACGTTCGGAACGAAAAAGAAAAGAAAAAGGAAAAAGAAGAAGAGAAAAGAAATTCTTCTTCAAGAATTAGATCAAACGAGAAATTTTAAAGCAAATGAGAAATTGGACATGACAATAATCGAATAAGTCGATCTCGAGCATTAACTCTTCGAAAAATCCTATTTCCGTAGTAAAGATTAAAACGAAAATAAAATGTCTGGATGGTCCAAAGTACAACGATGGAAGTCGATCCCTTTGGATCGGATCGGATCGTCCTTGCCTCGTCGACCATGTAACGCGACGAATAATGTAGGCACGTTTTCTATAAATACTCCTGGAAATATTCCGTTGTACGAGCTTGCAAGAAATCAAGGGAGATAGGGAGGGGAGGACGAGGGAGAGAAAGAGAGAAAGAGAAAGATCTCAAAGGAATGTCTTTGCCATCCTCACGATAGGATCTATATCGGAGAATCTTGGAAATTTTATTAAATTTTCTTTCTTATAAATATTAGACAAATATTTTTATTTAAATTCGATTCGTTAAAACATTTGAATCGATCTATTGACAATTCCATAATAAATCTAATTCGACTATATATATACCTATAAATAGATACATACATATATATACATATATACATATATACATATATATATATATATATTTATATGTGTAACATATAAATAATAAAAATGTCTGTATATTAGAGGACGACTGAAATAGCAAG
>NC_060966.1:5665819-5733319 GCF_910589235.1 Vespa crabro
ATTACTTTTGACAATGGACAATCAATATTTAATTATGTCGCACGTCATACGAAAAGACGACGGAAAAAAAGAAAACAAAAAGAAAACAAAAAGAGAGAAGGAAAGTTTTCTACGTTTCTTGATTTTTTCTTCGTCTTCTTCTTCTTCTTCTTCTTTTTATTATTATTTTTTTTTCTTTTTCTTTTTTTCCTTCCGTTTAATCTCAACAAAAGAAAAATCGAATAGCATGGAAATACTTTGGTATACGTTAAATATAGTCGAGGTCGTAAGTTCGCGCCATGTTTTCATGCGGTGCGCAATTTGGGCGGTCTCTTATCGATTTACGCGTGGGAAACTTACATAAAGTGTCAATGGTAATCGTATCTGCAATAAGAATATATTAGACTGAATAGAAACATCGATAATGTTATTCCATTTGATGTCATGAGTTTAGAATTAAGGAAGTTCATTTTCGCGAGGATTGCAATAGAATAATTCTTTTCTCTTTTTTTTTTTTTTTTTTTTTTTTTTTGAAGCAACAGAACAATGGTACAATCGAAATCCTTATTAAAAAAGAAAAAAAAAGAAAGAAAAGAAAAAAAGAGAGAGAAAAAGAAAAAATACATCATACAATTATTATAATTATGTCGGTTGTTGTGTCGAAAGTATAGAAAATATCCGTGAACCGATGAACTGAGAAAACTATAGTTTCGATCGATCGATAAGAAATTATAACGACGTAGATACTTATATACATATCTTTATACTTGATTATTATTGACTCATTACAATGTGTTAGCGATCATCTATCCATAAAGTTTTATAATACTAACTCACAAATGATTAGGCTTATTAGAGATCTAATTTTATCCAATGAACGTATTTAATTTCGAATAAAATTATTATCTCCCTGCATAAACACGAAATTTCTATGATGACAGGTGCCTTTCTTATACCATTTTTCGTGATGCTCATCCTCGAAGGCGTGCCCCTATTTCTGATCGAGTTGGGTCTTGGACAACGAATGCGACAAGGTGCCCTTGGAGTTTGGAACACGATACATCCCTGGTTAGGCGGTATAGGAATAGCCTCCTGCATCGTCACATTCTTCGTTGCACTTTATTACAACGTCATTATCACCTGGTGCTTCTTTTATCTCTTCAACTCTCTCGAGGTGAGCGATCGATCTTAAAAAAAAAAAAAAAAAAAAAAAAAGAAAAAAGAAAAAAAAGGAGAAGAAAAAGAAAAAGTAGAAAAAAAGAAATGTACCGATTACGTCGGTAATTATAAATATTTTCTAAATGTTCGGTGATTATAAGTTCATTTGGTTATTATATCGGAGATCTCAAAAATTGAATTTTATTATTAACTATATTAATTGTATAATAATTATATAAAAACGATCGTACGATGTGAATTCACTCAAATGTTCTTATTTTTCGCCGAGCTAAGGACTGAAAAAAAAAAAAAATAAATAAATAAATGATAATGGAAAAGGAGAAAAATAAAAAAAAAGAAAAAGTAAAAAAAGAAAAGAAAACAAACGAACAAACAAACAAACAAACAAAGAAAAAGAGAGAAAGGGAAAAAAGAAAAACTCGTCCGTATTCTCTCTTAAAACGTATATCAAAACTAATCGAAAAATTTTTCTGTTTCTTTCCAACTCGTTCGCGCGCACCCATAGGCAGTCACAATTAAATTTGGCGTAAGTACCCCAAAACAGTGTCTGCTTGTAAAAGAAGTTAAGCATAGAAAAGCAAGAGAATCTCTGTCATCGGTTCACAAATCTCGCCGATATCATTTAGTTCTTCTCGCCTAATCGTCGTCTTGCGGCTCGCTGCAATCGTCCATCGTCTTCCAGGATGCGACCTGGAAGAGAGACGATTTTGGGGGCAATTTAAATGAGAGACAGATGACGATGGTCATCTCCATATCGTCGTTTCCTATTTTAGGTGAGACGACGAGTCAATTCTCGTTCGTTCCTAAAATGATTTAAAACATATTTTTCGGACGTTAAGTCACCATCTCGCTTGAAATCTCGTAATCGTTTGGAATATCAATTTTGATAATCCCAAACGATGCTTGTGTGCTGATGTGAGCTCATTAGAACAAAAAAAAAAAAAAGGAAAAAAGAGAAAATAGAATCACATTAATCACATACTTTTTTAATCACGCATTATTTAATCGTAAGAAGAGGAAGAGGAAGAAGAGGAAGAAGAATAAAAAAAAAAGAAATAAAAAAAATAAAAAAAAAGAAAAAGAAACATTCACCTACACATATACATACCATATCGTTAGATCCATTCGTTAAATAGTTAATCATTATTAATATTTATCGATAAGTACGCACCATTTGTGTTCTCTGGTGTAACCCCCTAATTCTCGTCATCGCAATCGCACACATCCGATGAGCTTTGCCTGCGATCGGATTTTCGAGTAATCCTTTAATTGAACTTATCCGTTTGGTGACCGTTTCGAAATTCTGACGCAATCCAGGCGCCACTGCCATGGGCGAAGTGCCCGGAGGTCGACGAGATACCGGTAGAAGAATGTGTCAAGAGCTCTGAGACCGCTTACTTTTGGTACAGAACCACTCTGGATGCGGCACCGTCGATCGAGGATGGCCAATCTCTCAAGTGGTGGATCGTTCTGTGCCTTCTACTCAGTTGGATCGTTGTCTTCTTTATCGTCATGAAGGGGATACAATCATCGGGCAAGGTAATTTCCTTTTAATTACTTTTAACTTCTCGAAACTAAATCCAAATTAATATTAATCTTAATTGTTTCTTTTCTTCTTCTCCTTTTTTTCTTTTTTTTTTTTCCTTCTTCTTCTTCGTTTTGTTTCTTTTTTTCCTTTTTTTTTCTTCCAATTACAGGTAGTCTATTTTACCTCGATGTTCCCTTACCTCGTACTCACGATCTTCTTCATTCGTGGAATAACTTTGAAAGGTGCTAGTGCTGGATTGGCACACATGTATACGCCAAAGGTATATCGAATTGTTCTCGAGTTTGGGGATAGGGGGTAATGGAATAGAAAAAGATAAATGAAATTTCCATTCGATCTTATTTCAATTAATTAATTTCTATCTGATGTAAAGGTCGAGAAATTATTGGAGCCTACCGTCTGGCTTGACGCAGCTACTCAAGTCTTCTATAGCTTTGGATTAGCTTTTGGTTCCTTGATTGCATTTGGAAGCTACAATACGCCCGACAACAATTGCGTCAGGGACGTGATTCTGGTGAGCGTGTGCAACGCGTTTACCGCCATTTACGCGAGCGTTGTCATTTTCGCCATTTTGGGGTTCAAGGCGATGTCGAATGTGGACAAGTGCCTGGAAAGGTAATCGCAAGATATCAGGTTTCGGCCGAAATAAAAAAGAAAGACGAAAATAGATAAAAGGGAAGAAACATTCCTATGTCAGAAAGTAAAATTGCTTTTTAACTATCGGTAGTACGATATGACGTTTACAATAACACGACAAACATTACTTCTTTTTTTTTCCACGAAAGAGAAAGAAATAAAAAAAGAAAAAAAAAAAAAACAAAGATGCGTAGTAGGAATATAGTTTCGAAACAACAACGATCGAAATGGATCATCTCGATATAGACATTACGGGGATTATTATAATTACTTGAAAAAAAAAAAAAGAAAAAAAGAAAGTAAAAAAAAAAAACACAAAAAAGAAATTCTAAATTAAGAAACAAAAAAGAATAATCAAAGAAAAAGAGCAAAAAAGCATGTGCATGAATTATCATCAACCGAGAACGACACAATTGTCCGTCCATTGTCTCTGTTTCAATGATAGGAAATACTTATAATAAATTGAAGAAAAAAAAAAGAAAAAAAAAAAGAAAAGAAAAATATGAGAAATATTCGCATCACATCTTTTTGTTTTCTTTAGAGAAATTCTCTTCTTTAGAGAAAAGAAAAAATAAAAAAAAAGAAAAAGAAAAAAGGATTTTATTAACTATACAGTTATCATTAAGATCAAATTGTTCGTTCATTACGCGTGTTCTTAAAGTCGGTTCAAGATTGTAAGATATCGAAAAGAAAAAAAAAAAAAAAAAAAAAAAAGAAAAAAGATTTTCATAACGATTTAACAAGATGCACTCATCGCGAGCTCTTATCTATCCTTAACAGCCAAGTACGGGTGCTCCTTGCCTACGTTGTCGCTTACGCTCGAAAAGAAATTCGTCGTGTTTATTACTACATATGTATATCGTATCTCTCTCTCTCTCTATCTCTCATCATCTCGACATTCGCGGGAACCTTGCCAAATGGAAGACACATCGACGTTGTAATTAAAACGTTGCAACGACGAAGAGGTAAGAGGAGAGGGAAAAGGAGAGATGATAAAGGGATGCACCCACTTTTATTTTTATTTTTTTTATTTTTCTTGTTTTTTTTTCTTTCCTTCTTTTTATTTTCTCTTTTCTTTTTTTCTGCACGATCTTACGACTATCTTATCTTACGAAGGCAAACGATTCTTTTCTTCTTCTTTTTTTTTTTTTTTTTTTTTTTCACCATCGTTAAACAATCCGATAGAGAAAAAAATATTTTCAATCAAATTTATGTTACGATATAGAAAAGAAAAAACGAAATCAACAAAAAAAAAAAAACAAAAAAGAGAAAGATAACAATAACGGTCTACAAAGAGCCCTTTTCCCTCTTCATTTTAATTCATAACACACTCGTGGAATACGCACAATAATGCTTTTAAACTAAAATACTAATGTCTAATGAAGTTCTTTTATCTTTAATACGTTCGGAAAAATAAAAAAAAGAAAAAGAAAAAGGAAAAAGAAAACTAGCAATTAAGAATATATATATATATATATATATATATATATATATATATATATTTCGCGATAAATGAAATTATCTATAGTATATCGAAAGTAATGTGAATTTTCGAGATAAGAACATTTGCACTTGTGTGAAAAAATTCTCTCTCTTTAAGAAAAAAAAAAAACAAAAGAAAAAAAACTATCTCTTTTAAAATAAAATAAAAAAAAAAAGAAAGAAAATAAAGATGAAAAGAATAAAATAAAAGGAAAAAAGAGGGAAAAATAAGAGATAAAAAAAAAAAGAACAACTGAACTAGAGGTACTGCCGGTTCGGTTTTTCGTTTTGTGTTATATTCAAAGACGACGTGCGACAGATTGAACAGGCAAAGAGATACTCGAAGTTCTAGGGAAAAAATATAACTTTTCGTTGTTTTCAGCAATAAGGCCTCGCTGATCAAGCATGGTCTTCTATTTGCAAATTCAACGACTGACGATTACGAAAACGTTCTAAATACGTTCAATATTTCGACTGCGAATTTAACCTTGGATAGATGTAGTATGAGCGAACAACTGAATAACGTGAGTACCAAGAATGTTCAAGAATCGATTTATTCTAAATTTATATCGTGTACCGATCGATTTCATTTCTATATGATACGAAACCTTCGACCATTGATTTTCAGGCTGCCGAAGGTACTGGATTGGCCTTTATAATCTTCACTCAAGCGATCGTCGAGCTTCCAGGTGCACCATTTTGGTCCTGTATATTCTTCCTAATGCTTTTGGCCCTTGGACTTGGCTCACAAATTGGTATTATGGAAGGAATGTTGTGCGTAATCTTTGACATTGATCTATTCAAGAGAATAAAGAAACAGTATATAACAGGTAAGTTATTTCTTCTTTTTTTCTTTTCTTTTTTTGTTCTCTTCTTTCTTTTTTTTCTTCTTTTTTTTTTCCTATTTTCATACACATTTTTTTCCCGTCAATCAATCGACCTAAATGACGATACCCTTCGTATTTCTTTTTCTTTTTTTTTTTTTTTTTTTTTTTTTTTAATTATTTTAGGCGTAGTATGTATCGTTTGTTTCTTCGTCGGCCTCATCTTCTGTACCGGCGCAGGAGAATACTGGTTGAAAATGTTCGACAGTTTTGCTGGTACCATTGGCCTCGTTATGGTCGCACTTATGGAAATGATATCGGTCATCTTTGTCTACGGCCACGAAAAGTAAGTTTATATTCATTTTTATCTCTATATCACATATCACTATAACCACGTATTTTTATCCGTGAGAAATGTTTAGAGGGCATCGATCCTTATTCGATCGATATAAAACATATCTGTTATTATCTTTTATGTATATATATATATATATATATATATGTATATATGTATATATCTTTGACGAATATTTCATTAGATTCACGAAAGACATCGAAGAAATGACAGGTTATAGGCCAGGTATTTATTGGCAAGTTACATGGAGATTTCTCGCGCCTATAATCATGGTTGGCATATTGATCTCCAGTATTGCTTCTATGTTTATCAAGAAACCAGAATATTCAGCATGGAATGCAACGTTGGTAAGCATATAATCAATTAAATTTAATTATTTTATATATTACTTCGATTTATTCGATCGTAACTTATTGACAAATACGATCATTAATTCATTTTAGACGAATCAATTTTCATTTAAGACCATTACTATTTTTAGTCATGAGCGAAACAAATTTATAGATCAGCCATTTATCTATGCCGTTTACAGTGAACTTTAAAATCGATATTGTAAATATACCTGATAATGGCCATCTGTTTGAATATATCCAAGAAAATGTAGATAATATTTTTATATCGTTTTCTTTTATAAACAAACACATGGAATTTTTTTAATCTTTCTTTTTTTCCTGTTACTCTAGTAACAATTAATATATATATATATATATTTTTTTTTCTTTTTCTAGGGTATAGCAGTATCTACAGCTTATCCAGGCTGGGTCTTAGCTATCGCAGCATGTATAATTGTTGCCGGTATTGCACCGATACCAATAGTTTTTCTACTTAGAGTATTCCAATGTGTAAAACTCGACGTGGACATTCATCAGGGTAGCATTCGTCGGATCGACACGACCGTATCGACTAAGGAAATGATGGGTGACGTTGATGTAAGTTGATTGTATCTATTATTTATATATTTCATTCAACTGCGAAGAGAGAACAAAAATGTAGCTTTTTCTGTCTTCCCTTACACCACAATCTCGTCTCATTGACAAAATAATTTTGTCTTTCTCTCTCTCTCTCTCTCTCTCTCTCTCTCTCTCTTTTCCTTTTCTTCTTCTTCTTTTTTTTTTTTGCTTTTAACTCGACTATTTTCTCTGGTGTTTTCGAGCTGCAAAAGAAAAACACAAAAAAAAAAGAAAAAAGGAAAGAAAAGAAAAGTAATATTAGAATTTTCTCGAGGTAAACAATCGATAAAATTTATCAAATTTTTATTTCGACTATACAAATATACTTGAGAAAAGTATGAGAAAAGGAAAGGTCAAATGGTACGGATAAGAAATATATTTCATACTGTGTGTTTAATCGATAATGCGATTCGGAGCAGTCGAATTTCTTACGTCATTCACGCTAACATTCTCTCTTTCTCTATCACTCTGTCGCTCTCTCTCTCTCTCTCTTTCTCTCTCTCACTTTCATACTTAAAAATATCCGTTTCTAGAAATAGAAAGTTAGAAAGAAAGATTTATGATTCGTATAAACTTCGTGACTGTAAACGATCCAAATGAAATAATAATTATTATCAAATTTAATAAATAATTTTCATCTTCTCTGTTAACCATAATCATAAATGACGTTGGTTACTATGATACGAATTCAAACAAGACGATTAGAAATACGCTTCCAAGTTTATAGTTAAAGCAATGAACTATTATTGAATTGATTTAAGTCGAAAAGTTATAAACCGATTTAAGCGTCAACCAATAACGATCGTCAAACTCTTCATAAACTATTTACTATTTGAACACGTCAAACAACAAGTAATGACGATGTCCAATGTCATAAAGTTCAATAACACGAACACGTTCAACCTATATCGACCTTCACTTTGAACTTTTATCCATCAATTCCTTTCATATAATGAGAGAGAGAGAGAGAGAGAGAGAGAGAGAGAGAAAGATAGAGAGATCATTAATCGCTTAGAAATTATATAACTATTAGAAAACCCGATGTAAATTAATTTCTAATATAATCAAATTTATTTTCTTAAAGTATACTCGCCGATCAATTTAAAAGATTATTAATTGCACAGAAATCTTATTAGATCATGATAATTGTCTAATATAAATTAATTTTTCAATATTTAATCGTATACATTTTTTTTTTTTTTTTAATTAATAAAACTCGTACCTGTGAAAATGTCGAAAGAGATAAGACGAGAAAATAATTGACGTTTATGATAAAAGATAGAAAGGAGAAAAAAGAAAAACAAAAAACAAAAAAAGAAAAATTGCATTAGAAAGATTGAAGAGGATCAGTTTAGATGTTTCTCACGGAATAGTTTACAAGCGTGGCATTCGCGTGTTAACACTTAACTCACTAACCGAGCAGAAGAGAATAGGGGACGGACCCCTTCTATCAGAGAAACGTTTATATCGCACACTGGATGCAATCCGTGACAATTGAAACAATGGCGCTTGATATTTCGTGTCCGAGGTTTGTGCCAACGAATAAACAAAACGAAACGCGAAACGAATGAATATAATATTATATATTAATATTTTCAATCGTTTCAAAAAATAATTTGCGACGGGATGATATAGCTTGAATCGTTAATAAAAAAAAAATCGATCGTATCAAGCTCGAAACCATTCGTCTTTCTTTTTCTTCTTCTGTATTTTCTTTTCTTTTTTCTTCTTTTTTTTTTTCTTTTTTCAACAGTTTCTGTAAACTCTAATCATCCGTTTCCCATGCGATCACATTCCATAAATTTTCTTTTCGTTCATTTTCAAAAATAATGATGTCTACACGAATAACTCGTTTTGTACATCACGAGGGAGGATTCTTTTCTTTTTTTCTTATAAATACAATTTCTCTTCTTTCCTGTTGCTGTCTTTGTTTATTTTTTCTTTTTGTTTTTCCCCCTTATATCCGATGTTAAAAAGTAATAAATTACGGTAAATTAGGATTCCGTAAGAAAAAAAAAATCATATCGGATTGGATTGAAAATTCAGATCATATATTTACCATTTACCTAGTTATATAAAATTTTTTAAAGCCTTACCAACCGTGACACACATTCGAATCGTCCCAATTTCATCTCTCTTTCTCTCTTTCTCTCTCTCTTTTATTTGGATCACCTCATTTCGGTCGATTTTAAATCAACTGCGGAACAAAAATTGGGATGACGACGATTTCAATGCTTGGAAAGTAATAATAATATTGAGAAAGCATTCAAAAAAAAATGATCTATGATATTTTCGATAATGTATCATTCATCTAATCGTTATACTTTTTTTTTTTTTTAAATCTCTTTTAAATCTTACATTAAATCGATGAAATCTTTTTCGGATTTTGTGAGGCGAACATTTTTTGTCTCTTTCTCTCTCTCTCTCTCTCTCTCTCTGTTTTTCTTCCTTTAATGTCGAACATTTTTATAATGGAAGATAAATTTATCGAGAACTTTTGAAATTCTTTTGCCTTTTTCGTTTTTGTTTTTTTTTTTTTTTTGTTTTTTTTTATCCTTTTTCTTTTTCAATTCTCTCGTGGTGAACAATTCGAGATAGTGTCCAATGTGTTCAAGCTGAACAGTATGATCTGCAGTTATAGGTAAGCTTCCTCTATGTCTCTGTCTGTGGTCGGCTAAGGTCGATATCTCCCGTAGCTGCATCACATGTGAGTCCGTCGTAGATGAATAATTGAGAATGCATTTGATTTGATTTTTTTTTCTTCTTCTTCTTCTTTCATTATTAATCTGATTAAATGATTTTATAGTTTCGTTTGTTATATCCCGTTTATTAGGATTAGTGATGTGGAATATCTATGATGTAAAAGCAAATTTTGCACGGATTTATTTAGTATATTAGGTACACATGTGCCAACATATGATATTGTTCTTTTTATACGCGAAAATTTATATTTTATCAAGATAAGAAAAAAATCTCTTAGTTGTTTTTTATCGACGCGTAAACAAAAGCACACGCACACATACAAACACACGCACATACATACACACGTACGCAGGCAGAAATATACAGACGTACGAAATTGTTTTTAGAAAGAACAATATCATTCTATAAAAAGCTTTTACAATATATAGAAAGATTTCCCCGCCTACCCCCACCACCACCACCACACGATAATCTAACAATATCTAAAAAATAAAAAAAATAAAAAAAATAAAAAAACAACAGAAAAACAAGAATATTATAAAGTGAATAATGAAATAAAAAATAAAAAGAAATAGAAAAAAATAAAATGTTAATAAAATAATACTTGTACAAGTACAATGAGAACGGAATGAACTCAATCGCGAATAGTTGAGAGATAATGTTCAATTTGTAAAGTGATCTTGCGAGTTAATATAGACGTACCACATATACGCCAACACACAGACGACATAGACACAGACACAAACGTATCCAATACACTCGTTCAATCAATTCGAGCTTTGGCTTGTAGCCAGAGTTGTTCTTGCTTTAGTTGCGAGAGAAAAAAAATAAAAAAAAAAAACAAAAAAAAGAAAAAGAAAGAAAAGAAAAATAAAAAAGAAGAAAATAATTAAGACGAGCAAAAAGGAACCGATCGATAAATATTATTTTTCTTTCAGTTGGACGAGTATCACGATCGTTTAGAAGATTTTCCCGAGGAGGACGAGGATGTTAATAGCGACGACGACAACAATAGTGCACCGCCCATAACAAAGATCGTTCCAAATAAGCTTCAGGGTAGAGCTTTCAAAATGGAAGCAATGGAATTTTGAACGCGTCGCATTTAGGATGTGTTCCTTACGTTTTATTACAAACAAATGAAATAGAAGAAGAAAAAAAAAACAAAAACAAAACAGAGAAAGGAAGGGGAAGGAAGGAAGAAAGAAAGAAAAAAAGAAAGAAAACAAGAAGACAGGAAGAAAGGAAAGAGTGAGAGAGAAAGAGAGAGAGAGAGAGAGAGAGAGAGAGAGAGAGAGAGAGAGAGAGATAGAGAGAGTGAAGGAAAGAAAGAAAGGAAAGAAAGGTAGAAAGAAAAAAGGAAGCAAGTGAGAAAGAAAGAAAGAAAAAAGGAAGCAAGCAAGAAAGAAAGAAAGAAAGAAAGAAAAGAAGCAAGGAAGTAAGAAAGCACGAAAGAAAGAAGGAACGAAGGAAAGAGGGAAAGTAGGAAACGTGAAAGCACGTTTAATTAAATATGTACATAATAAATAATAAATAATGCGATATGAATAAAATAAAAAAAAAAAAAAATAAAAAAAAAGAGAGAAAAGAAAAGAAAAGGAAAAGAATAAAAACGGATCTCTTGCTTCCTCAGAGAATGAAAGAACGAGATTTAGATCTTCGATCTTCGTGGACGAAGATTTAAGAAGAGACCGTTTGAATATCGCTCGCTCGCTCGCTCGCTCGTATCGATCGAGAGACCGCATGATATCGAGAGATCGTATGATATCGAATATGCTCTTATAGGAACGAGCAACAAGTTTCTTCTATTAGAAAATAGATGAAACAGTAATTTCATATTCGAAAATGTGTTTTCTCACTCTCGCTCACGAGGAAAATAATTACGCGAGTTGTTCCGTCAAGTTTATTTTTCTTTTATCTTTTCTTTTTTTTCGCGTGTGTTTGTGTGTGTGTGTGCGCGCGCGCGCGCGCGTATATGCGTGCATGTGCGTGTATTTTTCTTTTTTTGTTTTATTTATTCCTATTTTTATTTTTTTTTTATTTTTGAGAGAGAACACTATGCAAATAAATAATATTATAGGAATTCGAAGAGCAATAGTTTAGAGAGAGAGAGAGAGAGAGAGAGAGAGAGAGAGAGAGAGAGAGAGAGATCAGAAAATAAAATTTAAATAAGAGCGAAATATGTTATCTATGTAATGGAGCACTTGTCTTAATTTCTCTGATGATTTATTTCCAATTAATCATATAATTGAAAACCTCAAATTACTGTTTCTAATTTATTTGAAATATTTAAATTATTTTTCGATCGACGTGAGAAAGAATAAACCTACAAAAAAAAAAAAAAGAAAATAAGAAAGAAAAAAGGAAAAAGGGAAAGATCGATAGCCACGTGTGGCATCGATCAATCGACAATATCGTATATATTTTGATCTCTCAAGTGGATCACGTAGAATGAAATTTATAAACAGGGCAGAGTAGATGCTGTTGAAAAAAAAAGAAAAAAAAGAAAAAAAAAAGAAAAGAAATTTATAGAAATTACAAAAGATACAACAACAACAACAAAAGAATAAATAGCGTGCAAATTAATAATTGTCCGACTAATAATTAATAACAAAAGTAATCAATTCAGTGAATTAGAATAACGAAAACGGGAGATTTGTTTCGATCGAAAATTGTAAAAAAAAAAAAAAGAAAAGAATAAAAAAAGAAGGAAAAATAAAGGCAAGAAAAATATGTCCCTGAATTTTCGAAGATAGAACTAGCCAGCGAAAAGGAAACAGAGGTAGAAATCGAAGGCAAAAAAAGAGAGAAAAAAAGAAGATAAACAAGAAAAAGAAAGTTTTTAGATCAGCGGCCGGCCTTTTTTAATCTTAAACTTAAAATCCTCGCTCTCCGATTATTATTATAATTATTTTCATGGCGTTTTAAGAAAGAGACGATTACGACGGAACGAAACTGCCATTTAACGAAAGTGGCACGAAACGTATTTTAAGTATATTTGGCAATAGATATTAGATACAAAAATCTAAGTAAATATATATATATATATTAATGTATGTATAAAGTATACTTTTTAATATTAGACAATGCAAGCAAAAAGCCGACGTATGTATTATTTGGATTATCAATTTTTGTTTTTTAAAAGACGTATATAAGTACGTATTTTTAATAATAAAAAAGAAAAGAAGGGACAAAAAAAGAATAAAAAACAAGAGAGAGAGAGAGAGAGAGAGAGAGAAAAGAACGAATGATTAAGCGAGAGTATACTTCGTTTGTTTTTTATCTATATTTCTTAAGCGAAAGCTAATTAAATAAATAATTCTTATGAATACGCTTTGATAGGCTTCGAAACGTTTGTCAGAAGTATATTTTATTGTCTGATATTTGTTTGGAATATATATATATATATATATATATATATATGAAAAGAAACAAGAAAATGGAGAAAAAGAAAAAAAAAAACAAGAAATAAAAAGAAGTAAAAAGGAAGGAGAAAAAAAAATCACAAATATGATGTTATTTGGCTGGTCCAGCTGTTTGAAATCATGATAATTTGTATAATCCGTATTAGGATGATCAAGATCATTTTGTCATATTGTTAAGTAAAAATTTTCGAATGATATGGATTGTATGAAAATTAATGAAATGAATCGATTCGAATTATCTCAAATAATAAATCATCGTCGTTTGGTCATCCTAATCGACTTGAAACACTTTACCTATATGTATATATGTACAAGTAATATCAAAGCACAGAGAGACGGATCAAACGAGACGACGAATTTCTAAAGAGAATTCTAAAAAATTAAAAGAAGAAGATGATGAAGATGAAGAAGATTTTGAAAAAGGAACAAAAAAAGAATAAGAAAAATAGAGAATAGAGGACAAATCGGGAGGGACAAAAAAAAAGGAGGGACAAAAGAAAATATCGATCGAAAATATCCCAATGAAAAACTGCATCGTTCCTAAACTTACTTCCAATTAGTTCGGCTACGCACTAGCCCCAGTAAAATGCGTTTGGATCGTACAACGAGGCGTTAAGATTAGAAAATAAAAAAAAAGAAAAAAACGAAAAAAAGAATAAAAGAATAAATAAACAAAAAAAAAAAAAGGTCGTCGATCGCGTTACTCTATCCGTATTGATCTATACCTAATATTACCAAAGATTAAAATTTTAGATGATTAGTTTTAGCGAGGCTTGCCTCCGAATTAATAACAATCGAAACGGTCTTCGACTAAAATTCATTTTTCTCATTTATTATTTTATCACTGTATATCCTTCATCGTTTATTTTTCTAATTTTTCTGATGTTTCTTCTCTTTTCTTTGTCTTCTTTTTTTTTCTTTCTTTCTTTTTTTTCTTTTCTCGAACGAATCAGTCGAACGAACCGAACCGAATATAAAATAATTATTGGCCTCTTTTTAAATATATAACTACAAACAAAAAAAAAGAATGTCGAGTAACATTCTATTCTTATCTCGAGTTATCAATAGGAAGAAACGGAAAAAGGAGCGTACTAACGTTATGTACATATATGTTCGCAAATAGATAAGATCGTCGGCTTCATAGAAAAGAGAGAACCGATTAAATATATATATATATATATTTATATATATATATATATATATATATATATATATATTTATATAAATCAATATTATTGCGGATTAAACAGGGAAATATAATTTTTCGTGTTATTTATCCTGTGAAAATATTTTTTGGATTTGAATTCGTCAAAAGGAAAACAAAAAAAAAAAAGAAAATACAACAAAAGGAGAAATAAAATTACGTAAAATAATATGTTCGTTTATGGGCAAGTTGATAAATAATTATTTCGATGGAAGGGGAAACTATAAAAAGAAGAAAACCAAAAAAGAAAGATAAAAAAGATAAGATCTTATCGTTATCACGATTTCCGTAATATCGACTTTTTCGAGAAATAGAGAGCGAGTTATCAAACGCATTCTAAGTCTGACAAACATTTTATAAATATCGACAAGACAGAAAGAGAAACAGAGAGAGAGAGAAAGAGAAAGAGAGAGAGAGAGAGAGAGAACAGTTAAAACCGTCGATGTATTTTTTAATGCCCGAACATTATGTATAATAATAATAATAATATTAATAATAATAATAATAATAATAATAATAATAATAATAATATTAATAATAATAATAATAATAATAATAATAATAATAATAATATATCTTAATATAGACATAAATTTCACAGTATTTGTATATATACGAATTTTCTTTGATCGGCCCGAATGCTCATTTTTAAATTTCTTTTTTCATTCTATTTTCTTTTTATTTTTTTTTCTCCTATAATTTGTTTGTTTATTTTCTTTTTTAATTATTATTTTAAAGATAGAAAACAGAGAGAGAGAGAGAGAGGGGGGAGAGAGAGAGAGAGAGCGAGAAAGAATACCTCGAGTTTCTTCGCTATACGATAAAAAATTAGTCATTCGACATAGATCGATTATTAGGACGTATTGTATACAATAATTCAAAGTGTTTGAATAAAAGCTTATTTATTGGAGACAAAAGATACATATCTTTTGTGCTTTTTTTTTCTTCTCTTTATCCTTTTAAATTAATTTTTCACGTTTCCCACGCTCCTTTTGCCCTTCTCTATAATTCGTCAAATAAAATTCGTCCTTAATATAATGCTTAAAGATCATTAATTATTCCGTATCGATGTAATACCGGTGTTCTGATTATATAAATAATAATACTGATTATATAAATAATAATACTTGATGATGATATCAAAGTATGATTAATCCAAACGCAAATATCGTGCACGCGCAAGTATATATATATATATGTATAAATATGTATACATATATATACACATATATGATTGTAAATAATTTTTTTTCTCTTTTATTTCTTTTACCATCAATAATTATTCATAAATCGATATATCGGTGTTGACGTGATACTTGAGTCCAACTGATTATATAAATATTCAATGATAGCATTAAAATATAAATAATCAAATGTAGTAGCAATTAATATTGTAAATGTGTAAAAAGGTGCAAGGTCAAGTTTTTTTTTTGCTAAAAAGGAAGACATGTTAACAATATTCCGTTTAATGTACATTTTCTTATCTTTCTTCTCTTATTTTTTCTTTTCCTTTCTTTTTGTCTTTTTTTTTTTTTTTTTTGAACTTGAAATAAACTTTTGCTCACTAACTCGCATTTTTGACGCGACCACTCATTTTCTTAACTCAAAAATTAAATCCAGTTGGTCAAATAAATTTAAATGGTTTTTGAAATCTCTATCAAATATTTATTAGAGAAAAGCCGACTATATCAGACTGATTCATTCTAGAATGACATTATATACACAATCTTTCAAAGATCTATTTGCATACGCGTCTATTATCGGTAACATTTATCTTTATATTATCGTTTTAATGATCGTTCAATTAATTCACAATATCTCAACTACCGTAAACAATGTTTATTAAATAATTTGAATGTTTAAGTATTAAAAAGTTTGAAGAAGAAAAAATATACGAATAGTGTTCTTTTATTTCGGAAAAAAAGGAAAGAAAAAAGAAAATAAAAAAGAAAAGAAAAAAAAAAGGAAAAACGTAGAGTACTTGAAACGATGTACTTCATGAGTTATTATATTACGTACTCGTGTTAAATATGCAATGGTATTTCAATAAACATATGTGCAAAACTATTCGTTTGTAAAACTGTTCTGTTACAAGGACGATAAATAATATGTTACGCTTGTTGTGTTACGTTTATTACAGAGTATAAAAATGAAAGAGAAAAACGGAGATACACAGAAAGAGAGGCAGAGAGAGAGAGAGAGAGAGAGAGAGAGAGACAGAGAGAAACAGAGAGAGAGAGAGAGGGAGAGAGAGAGAGACAGAGAGACAGAGAGAGAAAGAATTATGTTCATTAATATCGAAAATCACGAAGTAAAAGAGAACGGTTACATATCGATGATAATATTAAATTTAGCGATGAAGTACGATTATAATCGGAACGTTCACGTAATGCCGCCTGTGAAATCTTATCTATGAGGCTTTTAACAAGGTAGGCGTAGAACGTGGTGTAGTATGTGCGTGACTGGCGTGTTAACATTGTCTAATCTCTGTGGTTAAGCAATACATATTTTCATTGATTTTGAATTTATAAAAAAAAGAAAAAGAAAAAAAAAGAAAGAAGTCTTTTTTTTTAATAAAGAATTAAAATATCAAAACTCGTTATGAACGAAACAAAAAGTACTGTCGATGTTATATTAAACGAACATAATTCCGTTAAGTTGCGTAATATTGAAAGATTTCGATCTGACAATGATATTGTTAATGATGATGATGATGATGATGATGATGATGATGCTATTGCCAAAGAATCGCAAGACGGAAGAAGACGTTTTATATCTGACGATGAAACAGAGAAGAAGAAGAAATTTATAGTTAAATACAAAGGACGTATTTACGATATTCGTGGATTTTTAAATTATCATCCGGGTGGTAAAAAGACACTTAGTTCATACAAGGAAAAACATTTGGATCGTGTTTTAAAAGAATATCCACATTCGGATGCGGCTTTACATTTGTTTAATGAATATGCATTGGATAATAAAAACAAATACGACGAGCTTGAGGTAAGTTTCATTAAAAAGTTCTTCAAAGAATTTCTATTATTATTTCTATCATTATTGCGACATATTTTTCTTTTCTTTTTTTCTTTTCTTTCTTTTAATTAATATTTATGCCTACATATTTCTAATAAATAAATTCCAAAAATTTCGACGAAATGATTCAATGATAATTTTATAATTAAACGACACGAGTATGAATAATAATTGATTAACAATATTCCGTATCACAATATGACGTTATTCGTCCTTTTTTCTTTGGGAGGGGCGCGGGGTGAATTTCATTAATTCAATTGATAAAATTAACTCGATTAAAGTCTATGATTTTTTGTTAATTTCGAATGTGAAGAAAAAAAAAATGAAGAAAAAAAGAAAACAAAAGAAAAAAGAAGAATGTATGATTATAAAACATGAAATACAATAGTAATTACGCAACAATCTAATATAAAAGATAGTAATTTTCTGTTCTATACACTCCATGCAATTTTTGCTTTTAATTCCGAGAATAATTTAATAGACCAATTTATCCCATCAATCTTCTCTCTTTGTTTCTTTTTCTTTTTTATTTTTTCTGCAATATACGCGTGAGTTTCGTCCGTTCAAATTTTGTTCTTCAAATGAGTTAAATCTAACAAAAATAAAAAGAAAAGAAATATCATTTCGTTCATTGATTACCGTTATAATAGATAGTGTGCAATCAATAGTTTATAAAGATCCTATCAATTATCAATTCTGAGAAAAAAAATGATCGACATAGATATATACAGACGTATATGTTTGTGTTTGTGTGTGTGTGCTTACGTGACAGCGTTAGATTTCGTAAAAAAAAAAAAGAAGAAAGAAACAGAAAAAAATTTCATGTTGTTTATAGAGTATCATTAAAATAGTGTATAATCAGTAACGTTATGAAAATTCTATCAATTATCAGTTCTAAGAAAAAACAATCAAAAATACATGTGTATTTATATATGTTATACGTATAGAAAAAAGATTTAATCGAAGAATTATCTTAGAGTTTGATAGATTGGAACACACCTTTATTAAGTCAAGTGGGCAAGTTAAGTGATCGATATTGGCAGTGGGTGAATCTACCGGTAAACCGACCGATACGATTATTTCAATCAAATATATTGGAATTTTTAACAATCACACCATGGTACATGATACCGATCGTATGGATCCCTATTTGTGCATATTTTCTCTATACGGGATTTAGTCTAAGCATTATTCGTCAATTTCCAAGTAAGTACTCACGATTTCTCTATGTTTCAAATAAAAAAAAGAAAAAAAATTTTGATTTTATTCAAAGAAGAAAGATTCGAGAAGAAAAAAGAAGTTTGGACCGTTCATGCGACCTTCTTATTAAGTTCAAAAAAGAAATTCTCGTAACATTTATCCGTTCTTTTACTTTGAGTCATCTAATTACACTTTATGAAATTACGACTAAAAAAAAAAAAAAAAAAAAAAAAAAAGATAAAACATGATAAAAACATGTTTAAAAGACACGATAAAAAAAATTACATATGCAGCCTTCGTTTTTAGTTTTTTCTTTATTAGAAGGCCTCCTTGCCTTCACGGGAGGGGTATTATTGTGGACATTTGAGGAATATCTGTTACACCGTAAATTGTTTCACTTCAGGCCGCCAGGGAATTCGAAAATACTTATCACGTTACATTTCCTTCTTCATGGTTTGCATCATAAGGTAAATAAAAATTTTTAATTAAAAGTATAATCGTATGTTCCACATCGTCACGATTAAGATTTAATCAAATCAGTTGAAAGACTGTAAATAACGTAGACACGTTTCTTGAAGGATAATTTAGTATGCAAACGTACGTTCAACGAACTCACTGAATTATGTCAAACATAAAATGAATCATACGAAGCGTCAGTTTGTTGCCTTTCTTAGAACAGGAAGTTACAAACTTAATTTGGTATTCTATCAATTCTTTCGATACACACACACACACACACACACACACACACACATATGTGTGAATATATAAATATATAAATGTATATATTTTTTACATATAAATTTATAGATATCCTTTTGTTTTTATTGATACTAGGCACCTTTTGATGGTCAAAGATTAGTATTTCCACCTATAGCTGGTATTATCATAGCAATTGGCATATGGAAATTGTACATATCGATATTTCCTGATTTTATAGCCAACTTTATTAGTGCTGGAACAGTTGCAGGTGAAGTATAATAATTTCCCTATACGTACAATTAAACGCACTATATGATATAAATTAAATAAATTTAAATAAATAATCTAAACCTAAATGTTCCTTCATTTTTCACAGGATACTTGTGTTACGATTTAACGCATTATTATTTGCATTATGGTAAACCTAATGCCAAAACATATTTTTACGATTTGAAGAGATATCACAATTATCATCATTTCTCGCATCATGATGAAGGTAATGTTTTTTTTTTTCTTGCGTTTCATTTTTTTATTCATACAGCATGAGTTTTATGTTTTATTCTTAAACATAAACATTTAATGTTTTATTCTTTGTAGGTTTCGGTATTAGTAGTAAAATTTGGGATTATGTTTTTAACACAGATATACGTTTACAGGAGCTGGCAAAACCAATAGAATGGTAATTTCCTGCTTATGAGTGATAAATGTAATAGAAAAGTTTATACCTAACATGTAATACGCTTTCAGCTTGGCTATTGTTGTTTCTGATAGAAAATATTACTTAAGTACTTTAAGCCATATTGCTTAATAGATAAAGATGTTTAAAAACGATTATACGATCCTCTGAGCGAAATACCATGTCATTAATCAATATTATACATGATGCATTTTATAACATAACTTTGGAAGATCTTATTAAAATGCATGTTGTATAAAGATAAATTAATTAAGTACTTTGATATTCTTAATCTAAATCAAGAGTACTCAATTAGACCCTTGAACAAATTTTTTAATTAACTTAAATATCATTATAGTTTTTTTTTGTTTTGTTATACCTCATAATATATATATATATATATGTATATATATATATATATATATATATATATCATATTTTTAATACGATGATATATTTCCACAGCCAAGTGAATTACTTTCAAATATCAGTTATAATTAATTAAATGATATAATTTTCTTATGGAGTTTCAGTTTTAATTATTTTCCTACCCATACTCAGTTGAGGAAATGTACTTTTGTTTGGTGGTGGATTTAACCTAGACGACAAATAGACAAAAGGTTCTAACAATGTTTGTCTATCCATTACATTGATCTCATAATGTTTTACCTTTTCCCTGGTACACCAATTGCTTGCTTTATTAGATGTATTCTCTAAGCTATTAGATTTATTTTCATTATTAGTTTTATTACCTAAAACTATTACTGTTATTTCTTTCTTATCCTTGTTCTTATCGATGTCCTTCTTCAATGGAAATAAAACATCCAAAGATTCTGGTTTCGTAGTGTCGTACACTAAGATATAACCATCTGCAAAACCAAGATAGTGCCTGGGAAGTTGTTGATTGTTCGCGTTGCTTTGTAATGATTCTAAACCAGCGGTGTCGTAAAATCTAACTCTCTCTTTTGTACCACGGTCCGTTTCTATATTAGCAACATAGATGTCTTCTATAGTGGGATGAATTTCCTATCAAATCATAGAAACAATTTTCAATAACTTTTCATCGAACAAACTATTAACAAGTGAAAAGTTGTAATTATAACCTAAATATCTTACCGTTTTTGAGGTGACATTTCCATATATGAGTTGTTCTAGCAATGCCGTTTTTCCTACTCCTTTCATTCCGCAGACGACTACTCTTGTTGGCTTTCCCATATTTAGAATCTGGTGGTAATCCTACCACGATTTCATTACCTTTTCCTATTACGTCACATCTTGGTATTTGCACTTGAAATAATGCATCGCTTTTAACGTGCAAGTTGATACAATATTTCCATAATTTCTATTTTTATTTATTAAACGATCAATCAATTTCATAACCTTATTCTTATCATTGTGCATAGAATTTGTGATTGTTAATAATACGATGTAATTTTACTTCGAATGTACAATTTCGATACGAATAAAAGAAATTACAATACGATCGACGTTTTATCATTTATTTTCTTATTTATTTCGTACTTTTTGAACACCTTAAAAAGTAATTAGGTTTCTAGTTCTTACCGCATATTTCCTCTTCTCTAATTGCTTTGACCAATAAGAATCAAGATGAATCGACATTCATTTATTTCTCAAGTTAGCAGTCGATCGAAGCGCCATATGAAAATACCTTAAGGTTATACGTACGTGAAACACCAATCAATTTTGACGTGTGTGAGGACGTAAGTGGCGCCCCCAAGCGGAAATGTAGAGAAATATATTTGAAAAATTTCTCATTTCAAGTTGCGCGAAATCGAATGGCTGCCATAATCTTGAGAGTACACATTTTTTAAATATTTCTTCAGAAAATCTGCAAAATGGTAAGAAATAATTAAACAACAACCATCTCCTTATAACTGACGACGATCGGAAAAAGAATTATCCCTTGATATTCTCTTTTTAGCTTTTAATTCGATCTAATTGTGCTGGCGTCTTCGACTTCGGGTAAGTAGCCATTTTTCTATGACATTTTTGCGATTTAATTGCTAACAAATCGATTGATATCTCTTATATTCTTAATTTTTCGTCCTGATAAATATAGAAATATCAAAATATAAACGATCGATGATCTTACTAATCGTATTACTAATTCTACCTAATCATGTGCATTTGATATATAATACATGTGTGTACACGTGTGAATCAGTATGTGTATATAGAAATGTAAATAATTTTCGTATTACAATTTTAATAATATATAATTAAGTCGTTATGAAAAATCTCTTATTTTAATAATAGGAAGATACAGATAATTTAGAGGAATCTTTCTAGATAAAGGGTGAGATATTTTAATCAAACTTTCTCGTATACATATCTTTACATAGTGTATCGCACATTAATACACTTTCTAATAATCGTTTCTTTTTCGTTCAAACGATAAACGATCTTTTATGATCCTAACGACGACACCGAGTGCTAGGATACATATAAATTATTGTGCAACTATGTATGTGCGCTAATTTAATCAAAATGTACGGAGACACGATCGATCTCGAAGAGTATTGTTGTTGTTGTTTTTTTTGTTGCTTTTGTTAGTTTTGTTTTGTTTTTTTTTTTTTCTTTCTTTCTTTCTTTTCTTTATTTAAAATCACAAAGTATAGGCTCAAAGTTTATTTTAATTATCCCCTTAGATAATTCAAAATTACGTTTGTCAATTCTTACATATAATATTAAGAGTTATTTAATTTGAAAAGTTTTTACATGGCAGCACCATTTCTTTCGACTTTTTAAGTTCGACACGAATGTTATAGTTATATTTATAAATTCTCTCTCAACGATATATTTTGTTGAGATGTAGACGGGATTTATAAAAAAAAAAAAAAAAAAAAAAAGAAAGAAAAAAAAATGGAAAAAATATGAAAACGAAACGAAACAAGTGTGGAAAACGAATTAATCATTTTAATATGAAATTTTTCACTCGTAAAATTTTAATATCATGATTTCAATGTAAAAGTATTGCGAACGGAGGCATTTTATTTTTTAAATTGTTATCTCTTTCTCTCTTTTTTTCTCTCTCTCTCTCTCTCTCGCTTACTCACTCACTCGCTCGCTCGCACTCTCACGCAATGACATGGTAACAAGGTAGCTCGTTCCAATGTAATTTCATTAAAATCCCACAAAAAGAGATCTTTTATTTTTAATAATTTGCTAGGTGGTTTTGAAATTGATTACGCGACCATCAGGCGCGTTCGTAGAAATTCATTTAACGATCCATTCGTGATGACGAGAGAGAAGAGTATTTTTTTTTGTTTGTTGATTCGTTTGTCCATTTCTTTTTCTTTTTTTTTCTCTTTTTATTACTTTCTTCTTCTCGTTTTTTTTTTTTTTTTTTATTTTTTTTCTTTTTTTCTCTTCACTGAAACTACAGAGAAGCATAGCATGTGAAAAGCTCGGAGAGATGAAAATCGAAAATCGTTTGAAATACCCGACTGTTCTCTATTGGTCTATTGAATCGATATGAAACTCATCTATGCATTCTCGGATTTTTATAAACCACGTCCCCGCCTTGCGTCCCCCTTCTCCACGGCTTGTGTGGAGATTTACAATAAAATTCTTTTTGCACGGCAATCACGATAAAAATCGAATCTTTATGAACCCTTGAGCGATTTGATTCCCCTCTCCTCTCTCTCTCTCTCTCTCTCTTACGCACTTTTTTTTTTACTAATTTCGATCGCAATGAAAATGACGAGGTCGAAAAGCAATCAAAAGGGTATATCTCAACGGGAAAACTCATTTTATCATTTATTATTAATATTATTTTCTTCTTCTTCTTTTTTTTTTTTTGTTCTTCGTTTTTCTCTTCCCTCCCTTTCTTTTTCTCCTTTCTATTGGAACATAAAATTTGTACAAAATAATAAATTCAATGTGTATAATGTCGTAGACTATAATAGATAATGAATGCATTTCGAATTTTCATTGAATCGCGCGAATACGATAAGAGCCCTTAACGCGAGAATCACTCGAAAAAACAAGCGTGTATAAAATGCATATGTTAATTGCAGTGATGATGATGACGATGATGATGATGATGATGATGATGATGATAGCGATGATTAATAATAATAATAATAATAATAATAATAATAATAATAATAATAAAAAGTAATAATAAAAAAGGGTATACGCATAAAGATAAGTATACCCTCTACTCTTTCTAACTTTTATTTTCATTTTTATTTAAACAAAAGTAACTCATTTTAAAGCGTTCGTTGATTAAAATGCGAAGAATACATTTGCACGTTTTTATTGATATCGGTCGTGTATATATATATATATATTTTTTTTTTTTTTAAATAAAAAAAAATGTGAGAAAAAATTAATGAAAACGAAAATAGAATCAAAAGATCGGATAACGAGATCTTTTTGTCTTTTTTCCTTTTATTCGTTATTATTTATAATCAAAAGATAATGCACGTTATCGTCATATATTTATAATTCGGCGAACGAATTTGGCCGAGATTAATCTCTCTCTCTCTCTCTCTCTCTCTCTCTTTCTCTCTTTCATTCACTCTATTCCTCTCTTTCACTTTCATTCTTTCATTCTATCATAAAACACTATCTCGATTATAGTTAACGCACGAGAATACAATTTTTAATGTCCCATTTTTCATAACATTTTTCTTCGCTTCTGCGACTTTTTCTTATTTTATCCTATCTCTACCATTTTCTTTTCGTTTTATTTCTTTTTATTATTATTTTTTTTTTTTTTGTTTTTTTTTTCTTAAATTTGACGTTACACTTCTTCTTTTTCTTCTTCTTCCTACTCCTCTTCTTTTCTTCTTCTTCCTCTTCTCTTCCTCTCGTTCGCATTTTAACACAAACAAAATATTACATTTGTTCCCTTTTTGTACAAGACGACGCTCGTTACCTTTTGATAACACGACGTATACGTAAGTACTGCAAACGATTCTCTCTTTCTCTCTCTCTCTCTCTCTCTCTCTCACTCGCCCGGTGAGTAGTCTTTTCAAAATTGTATTTTTATCTTTATTTTTTTTTCCCTTTTTACAAAAATGTATATAACTCCCTTTCTTTCATTCTTTTTCTGTACCATATACGATCCTTTCTCTCTTTCTCTCTCTCTTTTTCTCTTCAGAATTTCGAATTGTATTCGATGGAAAGGAATAAGGACAAGGAAACGAGACAATCAAACGTTCTATGCTTTGAAATTTGAAAATTTCTTTGTGAAAGGATTTAGATCGTAAAAATAATGTCAGGTGAAATAGAAAAATTTTTCTTTCTTTCTTTCTTTCTTTCTTACTTTCTTTCAGTTGGTATAAAATATTGACGAAAAGATATAAAATTTCTTGTCGTTATTAATTTTTTTATAAAGATCGAAATTATTTAAAATAATTATTCACAGCTTGACGTTTTCCTTTGTTAAGACATGGAGAAAGAGAAGTAGAAAAAAGATCAAATAAACAATTAAATTATTATTAAAAAAGAAATAATAATAATAATAATAATAATAATAATAATAAAAAGAAGACTCGTCGGACTGGTTGGGTTGGAGTGTTTTCTTTTCTTTTTTTTTGGGGGGGGAAGTAGGGGGATAGTGTGTAAAAATCAGTCGAAGGAAAAATCGTCCCTCTAGAATTGCATTACGAACAAATAATGAGATCACAAGGATAATCGAGCGAACGCGCGGTAAAGCTTTATCTCGAACGCCTTCCCCCCCCCCCCTTCTCTCTCTCTCTCTGTCTCTCTTTCTCTCTCTATGTATATTATATGTATATATATGTATGTATGTCAATAATTATAAAAGTAATCGAAATGAAAGATGTATAAAAATTACATTTGCTGCATAATTATCTCGGATAAATTTTAAGAAACAATTTTTTTTATGATTTAAGATACTTCGATAATTAACAATTCGTATGTATATGTATACGTCTTATATATATGTATATATATAAATATATATATACATATACATACAAATAATCATAAGTGTCTTAAATAAAAAAAAAATATATATATATACATATGTATAAAAACTTTTTTAATAATTTAGTCCGTACTTAAATAATAATCAATTCGTATGTGGACATATATATATATATATATATATATATATATATATATGCATGCGGATTCTTTCTCTGTTGGATAAAAGCGAACTAAAGTCGTGTGTTTATTGTATATCTGTATACTTATGTATGTATATTTTATGTACTGGGCCATGCGTCGTTCGCTCTTCTCCGATAGAAAAATATAAAATTCAACAAAAGACGCCTCTTGTGAAAATTGACGACTACGAAAGGAAACAAAGAGACGACTAGTGTGCAAATACGGACGCGCGCGCGCACACACACAACACACACACATCAGACACACAGAGCCACATACATACACATCCTACGAAAAGATATTACATACCTATCTTGATCTTCTTTATATCTTCATCATCTTCATCATCTTCTAATTCCATTCTTCTTTCCTTTTCATTGTTCATCTTTTTTTTTCTTTTTAATATCCCGTTCCTTTATTATAATACACTCTTAAAGCGCGTTCTCTATCTTTAATTAATTAGTATTTATATTTATATATTTATATATATATATATTTATTTATTTATTTATTTATTTATAGTCGTATTTATATTTATATATTTATATCATCGCCGTCGTTCGGATTCACTCGGATTGAAATCGATAACCATCGAATAGTTTCGTACGATTTTTTTCTCTCTCTCTTTCTCTCGAATAAGTCTTATATACTTTTCCTCTTTATATATATATATATATATATGAGTATGTGTCTGTATGTGTGTGTGTATATATACGTATGATCCTTCTCTACTGTAAATTTTCATCTTAACGAAAGAGTCAATAACAAAAAAAAAAAAAAAAAAAAAAAAAAAGAAAAAAAAATGAAACAGATAAACAACTAAGAAAGAATACAAAACTGACCGTGGAAATATACAGGATCCTTCGTATATGTATTTGTGTGTCTATGTTTTATGATGATCATTAGATCATGGTTTTCGAGAAATACGCATTAGACGAGAGAACACATCGAGTTTTTTCTTTTTTTTTTTTTTAACCTTTTTTTTTTATCTTTATACTTGCGTGTTATATTTTAAGTACCTTATATGCTTAAAATCTAATATTTACATGCTCCTACCATCGACGTATGTATACGTATGTGTACGTATGTATGTTTGTATGTTTTTATGTATTTCTAGGTACGTAAATTACCATACGAGGGATCCTACGTGATCGCGAGAAAACGTGCGTTACTCATCGTATTGAACCGAATATATAAGGTGTTGGGTTAGTTTGGATTTAAAAAGTATATAAATCTTTGAGATAAAACGGAGAGATCTCTCTCTATCTCTCTCTCTCCCTCTCTAAATATATATATATATTTATATATATATATAGATTATCCTTCACTCTCTTTTTCTTTCTCATTCATTTTAAAATTGACGTAAATGACGATGATCTCTTCTTTTATAGATATATACGATAGACATTTAGTTGTCATACATTTATTTCTATCGAATGGACGATCTATTCCTTCTTCTTTTTCTTTTCTTTTCTTTTTTTTTTTTTTTTTTGTTTTTTTAATAAAAATTTCCTGAACCAAATATAACGTGCGTATATAAACATATATTTTTTTTTTTTTTTAATTTTAAACAAGTATTTTTGTTTTAAAGAAAAACAAGAAAAAAAAAAGAAACCAAAACGAACATATCAAATTTCCAATTCTAATTAATAAACAATGATTTGTTACTTAGAAATCGACGAGATTTCTCTGAAATTGCTTTTTCTTTTTATTTATTTTATATTCGATCGAATACGATATGCTAACGTTTCCTTTCTTCGATCGATTTCAATCCGAGAGCTACACGCGTTTTATTTTGTAGTTGTTGTTGTTGTTGTTGTTGTTGTTGTCGTTATTGTTGTTACTATAGTTGTTGTTATTATTGTTGTAGTTATTGTTGTTTTAGTTTACGGGCCGGCATTAATTAATTTCTCCCGTTCGCTTCTAACACTTTATCCCCGTTTGCTTATCAACGATATATATATATACACATATATATATATATATATATATGTATATATATATATATGTATAGTGTTACTATCGCCTAAGTGTACTAATCACGTCACATCGATAAATATAACTCTTCGAACGTACAGACAGAGGATCACAATCGTTCGTCGCTCGAGTAAAAAGCGGCGTCGTCTCCACGATATAAAAGTATAAAATACGTGCCAAATTCGCGAATTGGCTTGCTACTCGTCGGTAGTCGACGTCGATTAATATATATATGTATATATATATTTATTTTTTTTTTATTCGTTTCTTTTTTTTCTATCTTTCTTTCCGTTTTTTTTTTTTTTTTTTTTTTTTTTTATCTCGAGCCACAGAAAGAGAGATTGTTGCTCCGTTCTCTGCTGTATTTAAACGAATAAAACACGTTTAACGAAGAGTCGAATACTGTAGAGAGAGGGGAAAAAGAATAATAATAGTAAAAAAAAATTACAAAAAAAAAGAAAAAAAAAATAAAAATGTAATAATAAAATAATAATAATAATAATAATAAAAAAACGAAAAATGTAAAAATGTTTTCCAGAGTCCATCCAAGAGTCCATCAAAGACACGACGAAGTTCGACTGATACGCATGATTATTTTACATTTTAAGTATGACTCGCCGTATCTGTTTGATATCAACCTTAATTGTGAATCGAAGAGAGAAAAAAAGAAAATGTCTGGACTGAGGAGAACGTTCCTAACAATTATTATTTTTAAATATCGAAATGAATTCCTACGAAGATGGCACGTAAAACGTCGAAGGTTTTTTCTTTTTTTTATTTTCTTGTCGTTTTCCTTTTTCCTTTTCGTTTCGTTTTCTTTTCTTCAAAAAAAAAAGAAAAAAAAAAAAAAAAAAAAGAAAAAAAAGAAGAAAAAGAAGAAAAAGAAAAAAGTGAAAGTAAAAGAAAGAAAAGAAAAAAGAAATAAAATAAAAAAGAGAAAGAAAAAGAAAACAGGCCGATAGACTTGTAAGGTCATTCGATGACCTCTCGTTCAATGACCTCGACTACCGACGATCTAGAGAACGCAAGAAACGCAAGAGATCCTTCCGTTCGAGCTGCTTCGTGTTTTTCACTTGTATCGAGTGTTTTCTTTTTTATTTAATTATTTAATTAATTATTTATTTAATTATTTATTTATTCATTTAATTAATTAATTTTATTTATTTATTTATTTATTTAGTCCGAGATTCGTCGATCATACTTTTCGTTCTGTTTCGTTTCATTTTTCGTGTGTTATGTTGTGTTCGTTCGTTTGTCTGTTTGTTTATTTTGTTTGCATTAAGTATGGCCTCTTTGTGGCATCATCGTCAGCCTTCGCACACACGCTACTTAAATATAATACACTAGAAACGTTCCCCCGTCCTTAAGGAACCAGTCAAGGTCTCTCGGACGGATTATCGTTCAAGGGGGACGACGAGGAGTATTGGCCTCACAACTGTTCCGACAGTATTATCACCGTTAGCGTTTGAACGTTGTCATTGTGATAGAGTTTATTGTTGGAGGCATTGTTGAACGAAACTCTACCTTCTTCGAGATTTTCACTAGTTGTATTTTCGCAACCTTCGGCCTCGGCCCTTTCCCCTCTTGGTACGTCGTTATCATCTTTATCATAATTTTCAATATTCTCATCTTTCGAGGAGAATCCGGAATTAGTTTCATCCCTCTCGTCCTTGCTCGTATCCAGTTCCTCGGTAGATACGATCTTATCTATCTCGTTCTCATCTTCCTTCCTCGCGCACGAAGAAAAATTCTTTTTATCCGTGTAAGGGTATCTCGTTGGTAGGCCAATAGAAGATTCGATAGGAATAAACGTATTATCCGAGGTCGTGGAACGATATCTTAGGGTACGTTCGTTACTCGGTACAGAGTCGCCGTCGGCCCGACGAGTTAAATTGGCCGTTGGTGATATTCTCGAGATCGTACCTGGACTAGGACTTTCCGTAGGACGTAATAGGGACGGCGATGGCGTAGAGAATCTCGTTGAAGAATCATAAGTTGGGGATCGTACGAGTGCAACAACGTCCGGCTTGATCATAGTCACTTCCTGTAGACCGTATGGACTTCTTAATACTTCTTCAGAACTTCTACGATTCTCGGGTAGTTCGGGGAGAGCTTCCAAAAGACCAGAACGATCGACTCGACGAGGTAGAGTACCAGCATGACCGGCTATACTCTCGGCACCGATTGGCCTGCAGTGTCGATAACGTGACGACGATGTGTCCAAACTTGAAATTTCTAATAATCCAGATCTATCGACTCGTCTCATAGTGGTTCCACTATCAAAATCATCGATGGAACTTAATGGACGAGGACTTCTCTGTGTTAGATAATAATCTTGTTCGGATTGGCCACCATAAATAATTGGATTACAACGTGGCGAACGTAGAAAATTATGACTCAAATTGGTCGTAGTCGTTGTCGCCGTTGCCGTTGCCGCGACAGTTGCGGCCGCATTAGTTGTCGTCGTTATATCCAACGTTGTTGTAGTAGTAGTAGTGGTTGTTGTTGTTGTTGTTGTTGTTGTTGTTGTTGCTGCTGCTGCTGTTGCCGTCGTCATCGTTCCCGTCTCGGACATGGCCGACACCGCTGCTGCTGCTGCAGCTGCAGCCACAGTCACGTGGCCAGACGCACTGGGTGTCACCGATTGCGATTCCGAGGGATTCTCGATCACTATCTCCATTCGATGGCGGTGGTGTTGATGTTGTCTGTACTGCGCCAACGGTTGCCGATGGGGGGCCTGCTGCTATAGCCAAGTAGTACGCGTGTTTCCGGCTCGCGAGCCGGTAGGCAGGTCTCAGACGATTATTTCTCTGATAATTCTACGGCCACGGCTGTTGGGAGTCGAATAACCGGATTCTAAACTCTCGTCGTAGGACAGGCTCACTTGTTGCGGTGGCTTCGTGTCCTCGTCGTAATTTTCTTGATAGGGTAATCCAGAAACATCGTACGGCGAATCTGAAATATTCGAAATGAAATTAATAATCATCGATCGATTAAGCTCTGTCGATTCATCTTTTAAAACGACCCACGTTTATTGCTTTTAAATATAGCAGCAATCGTCGAAAGACAAATAAAGAGAAATTTATCTTTGAACGAGTCTTCGGTTTATTTTTATATAATAGAATACGAACCAACGTGTTTTTGAGACTTGACAACCGTAGCGAATGGCTCCGGGCAAAATTGTTGCCGACTAAGATTATGGCTCTCCCTGTAATGTGGGTGCGCCGGATAATCGGACTCGGTGGTGGCGTATCCACCCAAATCATATGGTTGGTTGACGCCGTTTGCTGCCGCCGACTTCATCTGCCAGATAGAATCTTGTGAATTCACCGAGCCGCCGTTGTTTGAATTTGAATAGCTATTGTCCATGTAACCCATATTGACACCTACAGTGCGAAATGTCTTATTAGAAATTTCCATTTTGTACTAAACGAATTCTTTAGAAAGAGAAAATTAAGGTAAACATTTTTAAAGCGTGGCACGTATTAGTTAATGCATAGGAACCCTTAAATATAGAGTTATTTAACATTTACCGTTCTCACCGTTGATGTTATGATTGGGCTGATGATAACCGTATCCAGGTTGAGCATAAGCAGGACTCTTTGAATCCTCCATAGCTAGTGCATGATCCAAACTATGTTCGAGGGCTTTATTCTCGGCGTAATAAGGCGGTGGTGCTTGAGTTTGTTGACCATTTCCAGCTACTAAGCTAGGTCGTACTCTGGAGAAAACGTTTGAAAGGAAACATATCGTCAAATGGTTTGTCGTCGATAAGTATTTTTTCTATCGACTAATCTTTCGACTATTATACAGCTAAAGCTTTATATAATTAAAACGCGTAACGTAATAATGTTGATACGCGTAAACTTACGCGTTGGTATCCATTTCATAATCCTTGGCCTTGGCAGCGTGCTTTCGTCTGCATCGGCAGAACAAAAGTAAGAGAGCGGCGAAAAGTAAGAAGACTGCGCCGCTAACTACCAGAGCGATCAACGTCGGCGTGGCAAGAGCACCAGCTTGCGCTATATAAGACGGGCCGACTGTTTAACAGAAAGATTAGGCGAGGCTAAGGATCAAAGCGTACCACAAAACATCTCATATTGTACGAGATCTCAATCGACAACGAGAAAAGGAAGAGAAAGACGTAAGAAAAAGAAAGAAAGGAAAGAGAGAGAGAGAGAGAGAGAGAGAGAGAGAGAGAGAGAGAACAAATTTAGACGTACAAACATGTTTTATGGCCGATGAAAATTCTAACAAACAAACTCACTTTCAGCCTCGGCATATTCTCCACACTTTTGACGATCGGCCTTTAGACATAGCCTAATTCTGAGACGTGGCTCTGAATCCGAAGATTCCGGATCGTCTAGGATACTCTCTCTTTGCGTAGGTGCATTTCCTAATACTTCTAAAGGCCACTCCTCGACGATTCTCCATGAATTGTCCGTTCCGTCGAATTTCTCGATCGAAGCCACCAAAGCCAAACAAGTCGCGCCAATATTTATAGCCAGGGTTCCGGTCTCTGGATCATAGCTGACGCGAAGCGGCGTGGGTATTTTCGCTACCGCCGTAGTTGCGACCACTTCGTCCGAATAATCCGAATGATTCTTCGTATTGTAGACCTTAACTTTAAAGGTATAGGTCTGATGTTGTTCGAGATTTGTAACGTTGCAAGGATTCGATCTCCTGCAATCCATTTCGAGCCACTGTCCAGCCGGTCCTCTAGGTGGTGTACAATCAGGAGTTATCACCTCGTCACCTCCAGCTACTCTTCGATAAGAAACGAAATATTTCGTTATCGGTAGACCACCGTCGAAACCTAATTCCCAAAGTAACGCGACATGAGTCGGACCAATATCCATAGCCGTTATGTTGATTGGTCTTTCAGGTGCACCTTTAGGTTGTAATCTGATCGTCGAAGTAATGCTACCTTGAGCATTGGCCGCTCGACATGTATAATCACCGTAATCTGATTGTTTTATATTGGTCATTCTTAAAACTGAGGTATAAACGTCGTAATTGTCGCTGCTCGTAGATATCTCGTAATGACCATCGCTAGACGATCCTTGTAACGTCGCCGCGTTATTACCAAAACTCCATTGAAATTCTGGCTTCGGCCAAGCCTGAACTTTACACGCAACTTCGGCGGTTTCACGTAAATTGTATGCAACCTTTCCGTGCTGATGTAAAATTATTGGCTCGTGTTCGACCTTCAACATCATCGTCGACTCGACCTTTTTAACTTCGTTAACGAAAACGCACGTATACTTTCCTCTGTCACTCGCTATGATCTCATCGGTTTGCGGACGAGCATGACCCAAAAAACTCAATGTTGAGTTCACGGTTATCACGTTACCATGACCTTCCGAAGCGGTCGTTATCACTTTGTATAATCTTTCGTCGGCCGTTAACTCTTGGTCGTCCTTCAACCAACGCACGCTAGGCCTTGGCTTCCCTTGTGCCACGCACGACACTTGAAAGGAAGATTCTCCGACTCTGCGAATAGAAATAGAGAAAGCAAACGTAGAGATATATATATATATATATACATATGGATATACATGTACATATACATATAGATATGCTTATATATATATATATATATATATATACACATAGAGAGAGGGAGAGAGAGAAATTTGACTTGGCAGTTCGAAGCGATTCGTTCCGATCGATCGTGCAAACATCATGTGCGGTTTCTACGCTTCGATGTTACTCTCAAAGGGAACTCGAATTGCTTCTTTTCTTTCCTTTCTCTCTCTCTCTCTCTCTCTCTTTCTTTTTTCTTTTTTTCTTTTATTTTTCCTGCGTGGAATAAGTATCGAGAATCGCAAACTATTTATCTCTTTGAAGGGTTGAATTTATTTCCCGTAGAGAATCATTAAATGCGCGCGCGCGAGAAAGAGAGAGAGAGAGAGAGAGAGAGAGAGAGAGAGAGAATTCGTGAGAAAGGAAAATGCAAGGATGAAGTCGCCAAAAAAAAAACAGAAAGAAGAAAAGAAGGAAATGCCACAATACTTACTTTCTCGTGACGTGAGGTTGTAATTTCGTGAGTATCTTCGGAGGTTGATGAACTGTGAGATTAACGGAGGCAGCTTCACCATTTCCAATCTCGTTCATGGCGTAACATTTGTATGTACCTTCGCTTCCCAAATGTACAGAATCAATTTCATACTTAGGGCCAGAATTTTCGGTTCTAACAGGAATATTTTCACCGTCACCCTCCTTCCACCATTTGTATTGAGGTTCGGGATAACCTGCGGGACTAGCCATACAGGTTAGAATAACTCTGGAACCTTCGACGGCTACAGGGGAGTCTGGAGTTACTCTGGCCGGTCCAGGCTTGTGCCTAATTCGAACGGTGACGTGTGCTTTGGCCGAATGATTCCTTCGTTCGCCACCGGTCGGATGAATGGTATTAACAGCACGACAAGTGTAATTTCCAGCGTGATCGGCCGTGACTCGAGTTAATCTCAATATCGAACCGGATTGTCTGAACTCCGGGCGACCTTCACGGAGCCACTCGACTATGGACGGGGCTGGATTGGCCGATACGTTACAATGTACCGTCACGGTGTCCTCAACCTGAGCGATTCTAACGCTCTCACCTTCGATAGACACGGTCGGCGGATAAAGTACATCGAGTAGCAAAGAACTCTCGCCTTTCTTTCCTAGACCGTTGTCGGCTTGGCAAGTGTACTTGCCAGCATCTTGCAACGTTACCTTTTGTATAACATGTTGAAAGGTTGTTGCAATGAAACTACCGTCGCGCCACCAACGTACCATACCAACGACTGGTTTCGAATCCACGTGGCACTCCAATGTTGCGGTACCATTCACCTCGACTTTCAATGGATTTCCTGGGCCTACCGTAACGCGAGGGAAATAATTAACATCGAGCGTAACTGTGGCGTTCAATGTCTCCCCTTCTCTCATAGCACGATTTCTTACTACGCATCGAAATATAGCACGATCGTCTTCCTTCGTTGGCTCGACCAATAACGTTCTACCGGAATGAAGGAGAGTCGTGTTGTTACCCCGGTACCATCTTACCTCGGGTTCAGGACTACCGCCGTTCGTATTACACTGAAGTTCCAATCTTTGTCCTTCGGTAGCGGGCGCCGAGGTTGGAGATATCGTTGGTGGCCCTGGTGCTCTTAACACCGTCAAAGTGATATACTTCCTATGGATATCCATACCCGTACTACTCACTTTAACTCGACACTCGTATTTCCCATTGTCCCTTTCGTACGAAACATTTCTTATTTGTAGATCGTAACGACCTTCCTCGAGATTCATAAAGACGTTATAATTCGGTGATAACGAACGATTCTCGATCGCCGCGTTGTCATGATTGTTGTTCGTATGGGTCAACCAAAAACACGTTACATTTTCCTTTGGCGGCTCGAATCGACATTGCAATTGTACCGTTGAACCCTCGTGCGTGTCCATCTGCGTTTCCTCGACTCGGCCCTGTGTTAGAGCTGAAACAACAAAGATAATTCATATTTAATGTCGAACGAGCTTCGTTCCTTTGAAAAGTTTTATATTCGATAATTCGAAGGAACAATTAAAAAAAAAAAAAAAGAAAAAAAAAACTAGCAAACTAGGAATGTGTCTTGAGATCGAAAGGGGATGATTTTACGGCAGACGGGTTAGCGACACCGAAGTAAATCAGGCCGTGCGTTCTGCATCGAAGGGAGTCATCGGCTCGAAACTGAGTCGTCGTGCGACGCAAGCATACGGATCGATAACACTCTTCTCGTCAAAACTATATCGAATAACTTTATCACGACATTTTTTCTCCTTCCTTTTTTTTTTGTTTTGTTTTGTTTTGTTTCATCGATCCTTTTCGATCTCGTTCTTATTTATATGTTTATCTTGTTCGTGTCAAACTTTAATGTCGAATTTGTATTTCTACTATCGACGTCAAATTTCGATTCTTGGAATACAAAAATATATATATATATATATATATAAATAGATCAAAATTATATCAAATAGATCGTCTGGATTTGTATATTGCTCATGTAAAAAATGCTACATTTAGTATGATCGAATTAAAAACAAAGTTAGTCCTATAAAATAATACAAGATCGAAATAGATTCTTGGATGAAATGTTCGATGGTATATATCAAATAGTTAATTCATTAAATTCCTTTCGATAAATCTCTTTTACATACCTAATATAAGTATAAACGTACGATCATAGAAAATGATATAGAAAATGTTGACGATCAAATTGATACTATCGTGATATTAATTTGAGAAAGTAGGACGATAAAAGGGATTGATTCCCTATTGTTATCAAAATTATATCAAAAAGTTCATCCCGGAGAATTATTTTGGATCCTTTTAAATTTATCCCTTTAATAACCAAATACATTTATATAACGTTAATTGTATTACAATCGTAAGTACGTTTGGGATTCACTATCAATGAAATTTTAACGTGCTCTCGTATTAGCATGAAAATCGATTGTAAAGGGATTAAAAACGTTAGGCATATGGATCGATAGCACTACGAGTACCGTTCGATATCTCGGAACCACGAGACTTGTGATGTCCCTGCGAATGTGCTTCGTCATTGGGTCGCCTAACGGTAAAATCACCGGTTCGACTCTTTAACGATATCGAGAGAGAGAGAAAGAGAGAGAGACCTCTTCTCCTCATCTCTTGGCGTTCATTTTACGACCGAGCAACTGCGGTAGTCAACTTCTTTCTTCTTTTCTTCTAGAGTTTTATGTACCTCTTTCTCTCTCTCTCTCTCTCTCTCTCTCTCGCTTCCCTCTTCTCTCCTTTCATATTTACGATCCATCGGTTTAACGCGATTTACTTCCGTGAATTTTCAACGTCGAAAGGGGAGGAAAGGAAAGAAAGAAAAGAAAGAAAATTCTCCGCAAAATTTTCACATCATTAATAAGAACGGCGCAAGTTATTATCTTTGAATATTTACAATATTAATCATGCACGATGGAATCTATCCGGTGTATTGTCACAGGTGTTTTAAAAACGAGAGACCACCATTGGTAATTTATATCATCGTACGTTCGTAATATTCTTGAATGATTTTACGTATCGACGATTCCATTTTCAAAGTCTTTTTACACGGTAATTCCTTTTTCTCTTTTTCTTTTTTCTTTTTTTTTTCTTTCTTTCATTTTCCCTTTCTTTTGCTTTTCCGATCGTAAACAATTCTCTAAGACTGTTGCAATTTCCACGAATGGTATAGGAAAACGTGAGAATTGAGTCTATAAAAAAGTAAAAGAAGAAGAAGAAGAAAAAAGATACCTAATCGATTTGTAAAATCACCTAAGAACTTTTTACCACATCCTGTATAATCAATCGAGTTTCTTCGAGGAAAATTTATCTTCTAAATCGAATTTAGAAGACGTACGATCTTTTTTCTCACGTTCCTTTTTTTCTCTTCTTTTTTTTTATTTTCTTTTTTCTTTTTTTTTTTTTTTTTTCAAAGGAACGATACTTTCCAATTGACAGGAAGAAGTTTGTACATTCGAAGGTGTGAACATACAAACGTATAGATAATACAGATCTACGAGAGCACAAAATTTCGTATTCCTAAGACGCCTATGCTTCTTAGTTCTCGTGCTTCGTTTCGAACCGTACTCCGTATTTACCATGTCTCTGTGTACTACCAGCCCTCTCGCTTATTTGAAAATAATCCACAAACGGACTTTTACTCCTCTTCTTTCTCTTTTTTCCTCCATCTTCTTCTTTTTCTTGTATTATTTTTTCTTTTTTTTTTTTTTTTTTTGATACACTATACACATACATATACGTATATATATATATATACGCGTGCGCGTGTATGTATGCGCGTATATATAAAAAAATCTCGAAAAGATTTTCGATCGATAGTTATAGTAAAACTTTAGCGATGTACTTCAAGATTAGATTCGTTCGTAGAGGAATAGAAAGCGCCTACGAAATGACGGACGTCCGTCCTCGATTTTCCACGTTTCACGTGAATAAAAAGAGAGAAAGAGAGAGAGAGAGAGAGAGGGGTGTATATATATATATATATATATATATATACATGTACATATATATGTACAGCTGGATGCGACTGCGTACAACTCGTTGGTTGACATTCCTCTACAGAGCAGAATGACATAAACAGTGAAACAAGTACGAAAAGGGTAAAAACGCTCGACCAATATGCGTGTGAACTTCGTCAGTGGTTCTCAATTTAAAATGATTCGAAGGAAAAATCGAAAGAGGTAAAAAATATTAGAGAGAAAAAAAGAAGAAGAAGAAGAAGAAAGAAAGAAAATACTTCGCAAAAATTCTATTCGAAAAGAAGTTTGTTTTAAAGAGTTTTTAAACTAAATCATTAAATTTAATTGGGAGTATTAAAGATAGGTAGTAGTTGGAAACGTAAGTTTCCTTTTTCTTCTTTTTTTTTTCGTTCTTTTTTTTTTTTTTTTTTTTTTCTTTTGGTCAATACGAACGAATTAGTCGAAGTTCTCGAAGGAGTTACGGACGTGTAATGACGTAGTAAGGCTTGGAGAGGAAGATAGGATGATGGTGATGGAGAAGGAGAAGAAGATGGTGATGGAGATGGAAAAGGTGAAGGAGAGGGAGAAGGAGGGAGGAGCATAGAAAGCGGCTGGAGAGAGGAGAGTAATGGCGAGTAGTGGGAGATTAGCCAAGGTGAATAGAACCACGAAGGAAGGCTTCGATGTTAAATCCTTGTATCATTTGTTCGTATATTTCTTTTGAATGTTTAGATACGATTGAAAAAAATCATTCGAACGTATGAATATATATATATATATATATATATATATATATATATATATATTTATTAAGAGGAAAAGAGAGAGAGAGAGAGAAAATAATAAAAAAGAAAAAAAGTTTGATATTTAATTCCATCGTATAGGAATAACTTGTATAACAATATTCGACGTATTTGAAATAAAACACGTATAAGTCATTCATTTGGAAGATGATAAAGTTCCAGATTACAACAACTGCTGGCAAATCATTAGGGTGATTTATGATTTGAAAGAGTCATTTTTAACGAGCAGTAACCTTTCCCTGCAATTTCCACCTTCACAAAGCGCTCGGTTATACCTACTCCGTCATTTGTTATAACTCTCTCGTGCATTCCGATTGGATTGCGTAAAACGAATTACGATGGACTAGTGTAGTATAGTTATGCGTACGTACGTAGGTAGGTATACATATATGTACACATATAAATGTTTCTTCCGTGTGTTCGCCATCACGAGATTCGAACGTGTATGCATTCGATCGAACGAAGAGAGTATAGAGATGCTCGTTCTATGCCTTTGCCGAGTCGTTAGGCGATTTCTCCCTGGAGGATTTAGATCTCTATGACAAATCGTTTCGGGATACGAATACGACGAGCTCTTCTGCACGATGAATGGAGCAACCGTTTTAGTTTCGATGTTATCAAGATATCAGGATAACGCCTTTATGCTCGTTCAATGTCGCGTTTGGTTTTTCTTCTTTTACAACGTTTCTTTTTCTTTTTCTTTTTTTTTTATTTTATTTTTTATTTTCTTTCTTTCTTTCTTTCTTTCTTTCTTTTTTTATCAGTCAACAGCGTCTACGATAAATCGATTAATTCTCAATTTCTTTTTTTTTTTCCCCCCATTGTATTGCATTTTTCACTTTCCTTTTTCCTTCCTCATTTCATCCCTTTTCTCTTTTTTTTGTTTGTTTTAATTTTATATGAACGAAATAGTTTACAATAGTTTGTGACGTTAATAACGTACATACATAGATATACTGTTGTAATAGAAAATTGTATGAAAAGTTACTCTCTTTCTCTTTCTCTTTCTCTTTCTCTCTCTCTCTCTCTCTCTCTCTCTCTCTCTCTCTCTCTCTCTCTCTCTCTCTCTCTCTCTATCATTGAAAAGGTTCCACGCTGAAACTCGGTTGGAAACTTATGTCGTACCCAGTTAGAAGTTTTTCGCGATACTGTAGGAAAGCATCTTATCGAACTTCATTCCGTTCGCGTCATTAGCACGCGCGCGCGCGCCTTCTTTAACCGAAGAGAAAAAGTGCATAGCATGGCATTGGCGATCGTACGACGTTCGTTCGTTCGTATGTACGTTCGTGTACGCTCATTGGTTCGTTCTTGAGCCGGTTAGAAGAATACAAAACGCTTCGGGCACCGAGACGTACGTTTTTCTCTTTACTTTACGTTCGAGCGCCAAGACAGATAGTTCTCCTTGCATTTTACACTTATTCTCGTTCGAGCTAAGATCGAAGAAAAATCGGTTTTCTTACAGTGAATCTGATCTTTCTCATTTTTTTTCTTTTTTTTTTTATCAATATCATTTTAATTCGAACGATCGAGGACAATATTTCTTTTCCTTTCTTTTTTTTTCTTCTTTTTTTCTCTTTCAAATATAATATTACATTCTAACGCGTTTGATAAATTTTTTTCGACATATATATATATATATATATATATATATCATTCCCTTTCTCTCCCATTTTGATATTATAATATGCTAAATTTGTGTGTATAAAAACAAAATAAAGGTTTGACCCTTATGAATATATGCATCTTTCTCGGTATCGTATTTCACGTTCGCGACACGCCAACACCCATGCACGTAACATAATTTTGACTTTCCTTCGTAGAGACGAGCCCCCGAGACTCGTTCGAACTTTGATTCGGAATTTATGATTTCGCACAGGATGCGCCCTCGGTAAAGTGACATAAACTTTGCTTTATGCATCCGCGAATTTCATAAAACGATGAAACATTTTCCTTCAACGCGTTTTTAAACTTTTTTTTTCCCTTTTTTCTTTGACGATGCCACGAAGAAGTCCAAAGTAATTTATATGTTACTTATATATATATATATATATTTTTTTCTTCCCTTTCACAAAAATATATCTGGAATAAATATGTTGAGAATCACTGTTCACGTTGGCTCATTGACATCGCGACGCATCTCGCGAGATAATCCTATGGATTTACACGAGAGACTCGTTCGAACGTTGATTCGAAATTTATGATTTCCTAGGACACACACGAACGAATGAACGAACGAACGAACGTTAAGTATAAAGTGGGTATAACATCGTAAATCGTACTTCCGTTTGCCGGACTTCGGTCAGCACGAAACTCTGCCTCGCGATTCGCGATAAGTCGAGTCGTTCGTCGCATAACTTACTTCGCTACCGGAGTCGTATTCTATGCCATCGTATTTACCGATAACAGAATCGCTCGACCGGACCACCGATCGTCTTTATCTCGGAAAAGAAGGACCTCCTGAGAAACCTCCGGTTTGACCTTTAAAAACTTACTCTACTTTAATCCTTCCTGTCTTCTTCTTCTTCTTTATTTTTATCTTTTTTCTTTATTTCTTTCTTTCTTTCTTTCTTTCTTTTTTTTTTTTTCATTCTATTTCAGAGTAGAAGACGATCTTTTATTAAAATCCATGACACTTCCCGAGATAAATCTTTATCTTTCTTTATTCCTCACCATTTTAATTATATTTTCCATTTCATTTTTAACTAAACGATATATACGTGCATATTAATTTCAATACGTATTATAATTATAATTATCGATAAAGCGAATGAAAACATATCTTCGTACATTATATATGTATGTATATATATATATATATACACGTATATATTCTTTTTTATTTAGGATATTAAGATCGTTTGGTATTAAAAAAAAAGGAGGGGAAGGGGAGGAAAAAAATTGGAATACGAGATGCTTGCTTAATATGAAAAATTATGAAACCCTGTCAACGTTGAAATTTCTGCTTATGCAATCGATGTTTACGTGATATCGTATACGATGGAAAGGGACGATGGCGTTAATACGACAGAAATAAGCGGGATATCTACTCGAAGACGACGCATCATCGAGTTTCATACGACCGATCGATCTCGTTTTATTCGCTTTACTCTCTTAGAAAGAGCTTTGCGAAAGTCGAACCGTTGACATCGATCGTTCGCCACCTTCATTGATCTTATAAAAAAAATTTCAAAGGAATCATTGGCGCTAATATAAAATTATCTAAATGATGGAATTATTATTATCGTCTTACACCATTATCCTATTACAAAAGTTTAGATTTAATCGCTAAGAAGAGAGAGAGAGAGAGAGAGGGAGAGAGAGAGAGAGAAAGAGAAAATTTATGTTTCATGACATACGCACGTATAGTTTAGGAACATTACCAACGAAACTCCTAATGCTTCGACGGACGATGTTCTAATCGCGTATCCGATAATACCATACTTAAAGAGAAAGTCGAATAAATCATAATCGAAATTTATATCGTTATAAGCATAATATTTTGGATATAATTCTACGGTTCGCCGATTAATAATTGAGTTGAGAATTAAGATGAAAAAATAAAAAATAAATAAATAGATAAATATATGAATAAATAAATAAAAAAGGACAAAAATTTTAATTATCACATTAAATCTCGTATCGTTCATTCTCTTTATTTAATCTCGCGATTATTAGAACTTTTTCAATCGAACGACGTTATCTCTCTCCGCGTTTTTAAAAGTTTCGAAGAACATTTAAAAAAAAAAAATAAAACAAAAAAAAAAAAAAATTCGCTTTGCTTATCGCACCATCTCGATATAATCCGCGTTAGTTATATTGACCTCGATCATTTGAGCACACTGAAAATGTAACTCGATGAAACGAAGCGAGCTTTTCTCACCCTCCCCTATCCCACCTCACCCCCTCCAACCTCCTGTTATCACACGCATCGGTCATTCCGCATTTACGAAAGCGTTGACGCGAGGAAAAAATAAAAAAAATAAAAAAGAGAAAAAAGAAAAAAAAAGAAAGAGGAAAAGAAGAAAAAAGACAAAAAACGAGGTACGTTACGCGCGGTTGCATCTCAGTTGCGTGTAGTGCCTAGTAGATGCATTGATAGTATATATACGTTGAGTACGTCACGTCACGTGGTAACGACTTCATTGATATGCGCGAACAGAACGATCAATTTTCACGGCCCTATATTTGATTTATCTTTTCATTTTCATTCTTCGTTGATGTTCATTAGGTTTTCTTAAAAAAAAATCATTCACATTTTCAATATTAATTCGTGCTTGTAAATCAAATTAAATTAACGATGAGAAACATTTTTTTCTTTCCTATAAAGCGAGTGTAATACAATAATATCATTAATGTATAATAATAATATATAATAGTAATAATAATAATTGTTTAGAGATTTTTTTACAATAGAAAACGTACGAATGAATTCATTCTTATTCAGCATTGAATCAGTAACCTCTAATTATACATACATATATATATATATATAAAAATTGTATTATTAGATATTAATGAAAAGTGCAAACGTTCCGGATATACTCACCACTGCACAGAAGTAAAATGTGCAGCACCGCTATCCGTGTGCTCCGCGTTATCCTGAAGGCACGCTTATCCATATCGAAGAGATCCTCTTTGAGAGAGAAATAAAAAAATCAAAGTTTGAAAGAAATAATCGCGTATACACTATTACTTCTTCTTCTCCTACTTTTTTTCTTGCTTCCTTCCTCTCTCCTTTTCCTTTTTTTTTGTTTGTTTTTTTATTCACTATCTTCTTTCACACGTAATCTTTTCATTGAATATATATATATATATATATATATTCTTTTTTTTTTATTCCGTCGAATGTACTACACGTTTACACAAATCGAATCGAACTTTCACCTTCGATCCGAGAACACACGTAGATCTCGTACTCATTGCTTCGATCTTTCACCACATTCACCTATTCTTTATCTTTTAATTTTCTTTTTTTTTTTTTTTCTTTTTCCTACTTCTCTTCTTTTATCTTCACTTTTTTTCGCACAATCCTTAAGGACACTCTCTACATCTCCACCTTCGAACTCGTTCTCTTTTTCACGATCACATGGTCGTAGTGATCATTAAAATATAATCCAATATTAAAGTGAAATCCAACTTGTGTTAAGAGATCCCTTCGTAAGCACGAACACATAAAATATGTATATATATATATATATACACGCGCGCACGTACGCATGCACGTACGTGCACACACACACACACCCACACACTAAAATTATCCCTTTAACTTTCACCATAAAATTCTTCTAAATTTTTATCGAATAAATAAAAAAAAAAATTATACATATATGTATATATACGTATATGTATATATATATATATATATATATGTATATATAAATATATATAAATATATATAAATATATAAATAACGTCTTCTCTCGTGATTTGGGGAAATAAAAAAAATCACACGAAGGGATGTAAACGGAAAGATATGGATAGAGAAAAAGGGAGAGAAAAAGGGAGAGAGAGAAAAAGAGAGAGAAAGAGAGAGAGAGAGAGAGAGAGAGAGAGAGAGAGAGCGAAAAAAATTCAAGACAGTTTGAAGCAATGCGCACCTCTCGACGGTCGCACGGCAACTGAGCGTGGGGTCGTGCGCTGCCGTTGCAACCCCCCACCGTTTCTCACCGTCCCTCCCCCTTCTCAGTAGAACGACAGCCGTTGTTCGCGCGCATAGTATTCCATCTCTCTCTCTCTCTCTCTCTTTTTCTCTCTTAGACATTTTCTTCGGTCCCGGCAAGTTCTGTAGGTCCCATGAAACGACGACGGTTGCGATCATTTTCAACGTTGATAGCGCAGTCTGGTGTAAGGGCAAGGAAGCTTAGGGCCTTCTCTTCCGTACTTCAAATAAAGTGGGGGAGAGGATCCCGCCAGGGCAGGTGGTTCTTTCTCCCTAAGGCTAGGCCCGAGGGACCGTCTGCCCTCCCTTTTATATTCTCTTTTCTTTTTTCCTCTTTTTTTTCTTTCATTCTTTCTTTCTTTATCTTTTTCTCCCTCTCTTTCTCTACACCGAAACCTGCCCGTGACCCTTCGTGCCTTATACTCCGTTTCGGTTCTTTTTTGATGAAGGGCGGAAGATGAGATTAGAATGACTGTTAACCTATGAATATCCGTCGTGGATCAGTAGGAAGTCGAATTTTGGAATGGAAATTTCGTTATTCGAGAAACGTGACAATTTTGCTGTAAGTTTCTTCTCTCTCTCTTTCTGTCTTCTTTTTTCTTTTTTTTTCCATCCTTTTTCCTCCAGAGATAGGGAAAAAATTTTCACGAGATTCCTAACGGCGAATTCTTCTATTTTCATCCGTCCGTGTCTTTTTGACATCGAGTATCGATTCTTCTTAAAAAGGATCGAAGTAATATCGATAGGAAAACGTGACAATTTTTACTGCGACTTTCTAAGATCCTTATCGCTTCTTTTGCTATGTATATATATATATATATATTTTCCTGTCGGAAAATCGATTTTTAAAAGGTTAAAGTAATGTTTATTATTGAAAACTCTGACAGGTATGTACATATGTAGATGCTAAAGAGAAATCAAAAGAGCTTTCATACGCTTCCCTCTTCTACTTTTATCGTCGCTTATCGATTCCTGTTGCGGAATTCTGTCACAATTCGCTTTTAGGAAGTCGACGTTCGGATATGGCGTATTTACGAAGGGTGAAACCGAGCTCAAAAGGATTCGCGAGCATGCAAATCCGCGAGTCTCTGCCTTTCGCACTTTGCCGCTTCTATCTGGAATATAGTAACGTTCTATATATGTCTTTCTTCTGTATATAATATATATATATTATACAAGATATATATCTGTAGATATATACATACATATATATATATATATATATATATATATATATATATATATATTTGTATATATATGTATGTAGATTGTAGAATATAACGCACAGGGCGTCAATGCCGTACACACGGCTTCATCCTATTGGCGTACTTTGTCCGTATGCCTATTACGTTCCCGTCACACGACGGATCTTGTACTCAATCGGCCTATACAAATCATAAACAGGCCCTATGATTCTACTAATACCGTATTCATATTGCGCATTCAGCCCTTTTAGTTCTCTATACCGATTGGAAAATCCCGATGGTACGACTACGTTCATGTTCCAATGCAATACCGTAAAGCCTAGACTCGTTCTAGGAGATTAGATTTCAAAAAAAAGAAAAAAAACAAGAAGAAAAAAAAAAAACAGAAAAAGTTAGGAGTAGATACATCTAAGTACGTGCGTACGCATATATCTAGGTTTTCTCTTTTTTTTTTTTATTTTTCTTTTCCCTTTTTCCTTTTTCTTTCCTTTACACTTCGTATTTGACTTTTCTTTCTCTCTCTCTTCTTTTTTTTCCTTCCTCTTTTTCTTCTTCTTCTTCTCTTTTGATTCTATCACGTTCATTTAAAAATTAGAAAATTGTTGGGGAAACGCGAAAGCACGTTGGAATTTTCTTTCGACGATTTGACGAAGGTCGAGCACTCTTTAAAATCGTTTTTATCGCGTTGGAAGACGATCGATTCTCTCGTCGTCGACACGATGAAAAATTCTAATGACACATTTAGCCCTTATCCTGATCTATGAGACGTCTCAAACCGAAGAACGACGTACGGTGGTGTATTCTCTGTCTCTCTTTCTCTCTCTCTACGATATTCTCTCTACGGGAAGACTTCTTTATCTGACGACTCGAAAAGCAGCAGCTAACCTCGACAAACGTAGTCGTGACACGCGAATTTCATTCGGATAAAGCGCCTTGCAAACTACGTTTCTCTTCTTTTCTTGTCGGTCTTACTCTTTCACATTCCCTTATCCGTCTTCTGTGTTACTTCGTTATAACAACTGTACTATACTCTATTACGTACTAACAGTCTGTTAAAATTCGTCGATAGAGATAGAGCGTTAGAGGGAAATGATACGTGGACGTTAATGAGTCAACGATAACGTTATTTTATGCAACGTTAGCTATGACAGAGAAATATTTCATTGCATTAATCATTAACGATTGCAATACGATTGCAGCAATAATTCATTATCGATCGCAATTTATCATTAAATTTTTCTTTTTCTTCTTTTTTTTTCTCTCTTCACCCTTTTCCCTTTTTTTTCTTTTTTTTTGTTTCTCCTCTCACAAATGTTAATCGTATTGTTTACGATTAAATTTATTCGGTGGTATTAAATTTTTATACTTTACGAATGAAATTCAAATCTTTCGTTATTGTCAATGTAACATTTTATTTCTAACGTGAAAATTGTTCTATATCGAGTGGTTCGTCAATTATTCATAATATGAATTTATTGATGATGATTCGAATATGCAAATTTTCAATCAATCGACGAGTATGCCTTTAGACATCGTAGATCGATTAATACGTCAGAAATCATTGACGAAATATTTCGTAGACTTGTATGTTCATTGACAGATTGGTAATCATTGATGGACTATATTTAAACGTATGTTTTCATTCATCGGAAATTATTGATGAACTATTTATGTTCGTAGATACGTATATTCATTGATTAGTTTCAAACGATGGAAATATCATTCCATCAGAATATAATTAGAACGGAAATTATTCTTAGAAATTATTTGAAGGATGTGGTATTAAAAAAATTCCTCCTTCTCCTCCTCTTCTTCTTCTTCTTTTTTTTTTTTTCTTCGAATCGAATTTTTTGTACTCTTTGGTCCAGGTTTCTTCTCGATGAGTCCTGGCTTCTCTCGATCTCGAACGGAGCAGGTGTCTCGTTCCTTCGCTTCCGATTTGCTTCGCTACCTGAAAATCGAACTTTGGACCATCTGTCGCGTCCTCCTCCTTCTTCTCCTCCTCCTCCTCCTCTTCCTCCTTCTTCTCCTTCTCGCGTTTCTTTTCTATTTTCGTACGGAACACAGCCGACGCGACGACGCCCTCTCTCCCCCTCTCTCCTCTCTCTCTTATCTCTTTCTCTCTCTCTCTCTCTCTCTCTCTCTCTCTCTTTCTCTCTCCGAATTCCAGACGCGTTGCTGCAAACGAACGAAATGTATTTTCGAAAGCGCGCACGCATGAACGAAAGTGATATTAAGCCGAGTTTAGAAAGTATATGCCTTTTTTTTCGAAGGGCGAAAGAGAGGGGAGGATATTTTCTCAAGAGAACTTTTACTTTTCGTAAAATCATTCATATTCTTTTTGTTCTACTTTTTCCTTTCTCTCTTGTTCTTCCCAATCATATCTTCAAACCTTTATACTTCATTTTTTATTTCTCTTTTTATCAGTCGTTTTGATCGATCGTAAAAAATAGAGTCGAAATTAAATCAAAATTAGATAATGGATACAATAATGTTCTTATTAGATTTCGTTCGATTTTATATGAAATTGTAATTAATTAATAACGATAACGAAAAAATGTAATCGAGCATATAAATTTTGTTCTCTCAAAATATTGCTCTTTACAAAAATATTATGAAGAAAATTAAATGTATTAAGTTGCGCGGAAAATTGATATTTAAACGGTATAAATTAAATAAATAAATATATATATATATATATCGATTAGACGATAAAATTCGTACGTGCTTGATATATGTACTACATGCAAAGACAGAAATTTTTCTGGCATACGTTTGAAAGACGAGAAAGTTCTGCGCTCTCGCTATTGAAAATGATCGTTTGTCTCCGCAGAAACGGCCTCGGTTCGTCGTTGTTGGATGCTAAAATCGTTTGCTCGATGCCGAGCGTATAAATACATAGACGATTCCCGCGAAACACGCATTCGTAATTAGGGCACCACGCGAAAATACATGGCGAGACGTGCCGTTGAAAATGCAACGTTCTCACTCTCTCTCTATCTCTCCTTCTCTGACACGTGTGTTCGAATTTTAGATCAGCACGATCGACGTTCACAAATTTTTCCATTGTCTGTCTCTCTCTCTCTCTTTTTTTTCTCTCACCCTCTCTCTCTCTCTCTCTCTCTCTACGTTTATAACAGCGTTAATGTTTTTCTTTATTTTACGATACTCCAAAAAAAGTAAAAAAAAATAACGATCGAACTACTACATTGTTACTTTATAAAAGCAAACTTCATCTACATACATATACACATACGTACGTACTCGTGATGTTGGACAAATATATCTACCGACGAAAAAAATATCTACTCTTTTCAGAGTAGAAAGACAGAGAAAAAGAGACAGACGGGGAGAGAGAGAGAGAGAGAGAGAGAGTGAGAGAGAAAAAGATTAATGAGATTTTTCACGTAGGAACTTTAAAACAATCGGTGAAACTGTGTCTAAAAGAAAGTAGTACAAAGTTAACGAGGAGAAAATAATTGTGCGTTCGTTATCGTTCCAATCCTCTTTTCTATTTTCATTATAAATTTTTTCAAACTGATACAAAAGACATATATATATATATATATATATATATATATATATATATATATATATTTAACGAAACAAACGTTATTTATATTTGGCTGATCGAAATGAAATAAGCTGATGTCGATTCCGATTCCGAGGTTTACGATTCTCGATGGTCTTCAGGGTTGACACGGTTCGTTAATGCTAATCCCAGTGTGACAGAGATAGAAAGAGATAGAGATAGAGATAGAGAACAGTATAGATAGATTGCAGATAGGACAATGCAATTCGGAACGTGATTGTCATCGAGTCACGTCGCCTTTAATCATCGATGATCTTCGATCCTATATATCTCGAGGATTTTACGTAAATACGACAGCATAAGCGAGCTTCTATTTCCTTCTCCCTACCTCCCACCTACCTCTCACTCCCCTTATGTCTTCCTCCTTACCCTTGTCTCTCTCTCTCTCTCTCTCTCTCTCTCTCTCTTTTAAAATATCCGTCTATCACTATCTTTATCTATCCTGTTCATCTTTCTCTTTCTCTTCCTCTTAACGCACGAACGCCTCGTAATGGTCGTCGAAGACCTTTACTTACTCACGACAAACGAGTAATTCAATTTGCTCGGATTGTCCCGTTAGATACGATTGGAGAAGGCACACGATGAACCTTCGAAACGAGGAGCATTGCTTTACCATCGATTCTTTCTCTCTCTCTCTCTCTCTCTCTCTCTCTCTCTTTATTTTTTTTTCTTTCTTTTCTTTTTTTCTCCCAAACGCACAACGGGGTAGTTTGCCGGATGCAATTAGCTTTTTTCTATTCCAGTTAAAACCATGACGTTTGAAAAGGATCGTTTGCCACTTAAACGTCTTTTGTTTCTCTCTCTCTCTCTCTCTCTCTCTTTGACGAATTAAGATAATAATAATAATATAGAAAATAAAAAGAAAGGATATATAAAAAAAAAAAAAGAAAAAACAAAGAAATAAACAAATAGAAAGATCAAACAGGTTAATAATCGAAACTGTGGATAATTTATCGAAACTTCGCCGATGTTATCAGATCGTATGAATATTTGAATTATCTGTTTCGTGTCATCATCATCGTCATTGATTGTTCATGATCTCGTCGTTTGGTCTAACGATAGTGAAATCGTCGTTGCAGTTGCGTGTCCGATCAAGAATTAAGCCGCAGGTCGTGTCGATTCCCCGTACCTTGTCGTGCCAATAAACAAGCTCTCTCTCTCTCTCTATATATATATATATATATATATATCTCTATATCTCTGTCTCTCTCTCACCCTTTCACCCTTTAACCCTCTCACCCTCTCTCCTGGTCATATGTACATATTTCTGAATGTATGTGTGTATGATGGTAAGCAATCGCAAGATATGCCCTTCCGGCATCAAGTATGACCCACATCGTAGAGCCAAAGCGAACCCGTTAGGCCGAATGAGCCAAGTTAGAGCGAGATAGAGATACATAGGTAGATAGGTAGATAAAGAGAGAGAGAGGGAGAGAGAAAGGGATCTCTGCAAGAGAAATCCGTATACGCTTTGGCAGACAACATGGATACATAAACGCAAACATAAACGTTAGCAAACGTAAGCAACGACGTTATGCATACGAGACAACTCTCGTATCCGTATCATCCGTGTCTCTTTTCTAGAAGATTAGACGTTTGTTGTTGATTTCGTCGTTGAGATAAGATCTAGATTCGTTCGACTTTGTGTTTTCAACGTGAACAGCAGGTGCATGTACGTACATATGTATCTAGTCGAAACAATTGGATGGTTAGATCAAACATGATCTCTTCTTATTTAAGTTTCAAGATTGTAGTTTAATATTTCAATAAATTATTTTCTTTTTTTCTTTCTTCTGTTTTTTTTTTTTTTCGATCGATATATAACAATAACAATTTTGATAACCAATCTGATATAGAAAGGATGAATATATTTTGTTGTTTTTCGATTCAATAGGAACCGATTGATTCGATGGATTTCATGAAAATGTTACGAAGGACCATTCTCTTGCGAAGTGGTGTTATCAAAGTTGGGATTTCCCTTCTGTTAATCTGCTTATTCCATTTATCCGAAAGTTCATAAACTCGATATTGTCGAACCCTGCCGATTTACAGCTAATCACGAGCGACGTTCTCAACGGATTTTCTCGATCACGAGCTTCTCGTAGTTTCCAAATTGTTCTACGAACGTAACTTTGAATCTACCAATGTATTTTCCGTCTTCCTCCATCTTTCTCTCTCTCTCTCTCTCGATTTATATATATATATTTCACCTGTTTTGCGATAATGATACGTAGATACAGATAAACAAATTTGATAAAAGCAACCTTTCCGAAAGGGATTAGAAATGAGAAAGGAGGAAGCCCTTCTAAGGTCTCTCTTTGCTTACGTTGATTGCAAAGGTAAACGAATGCCCTTTCCTGTGGCCTCTTCTCGCTCAGAGAATTTGGATCGCTTGATCGTTAGGTAAAAGAGAAAAAAGAAAAAAAAAAGGAAAGAAAAAAGGAAAAGAAGAAGGAAAATGGAAAAAGGAAGAAAAAAGATGAAGAAGAAGAAGAAGAAAAGAGAGAATGAGAAGAAAATAAAAAGAGAATCGTTTCTAAGCACATTCGAATTACAGATATCTACATATATATATATATATATATAAATTACACATATGTGCATGTAGTCCAAATGTAGATATATGCATTAAATGTACGTATATGTACACGTATTGTTGATACGTGTTAGATGTACATATATGTACATGTATTTCAGACACGCGTTAGATGTACGTATTTGTACATGTATTGCAGATGTCTATGTATTTATACAAATATACCTTTCTCTTTCTCTCTCCGTCCGTCTGTTTCTTTCTCTTTCTCTCTCCCTCCCTCCTTCCTCGCCTCCCCCTCTCACTCTTTCTTTTTAGACCAACCTCGCATTCATGGCAGCGATAGCGCGAACACGATAAGCGCAACGAGCGATGCTTACTCGAGTGCCACGAAGCTGCCGCATAAATATTCGTGCCGGCGACTCATTATCGCCGTCGTACTCGGTTCATTACCCTAGCAGGTCCTTTTGACCCCACGACTACGAGGATCTTCTCTTCTCTTTCTCTTCTCTCTCTCTCTCTCCTCTCTCTCTCTCTCCTCTTTCTTCTCTATTTCCATTTTAACGTATACATATATACATATATTACATATATATGTATGTATATATATTTATATATATATATCTATGACAAGTCAAAGTATTAAGGTTCTCAGTATTACTTTGAACTTTCGAATACGATGGCTCTTGTGTCTATCTCATTCACCGAGTCGTTATCGAATTAGTAGACAATTTTGTTAACAGACTAACTGGGCTATACAACGATATATATATGTATATATATATATGTATATATTCGTAAGTAACTTTGACTAATTGTAAGTTTTGTCGCTCAAGGAACCGTCCTAAGATTTTCTTGATTTTCTTGAATTATGCTCTTTGACAAGCTTCGGAAGAGAACTATGTATGTATGTATGTATGTATGTATGATAAATTGTATAATGTCACCAACGAACGTTATTTGATATTTTTGCTTATTTCGTCTCAAGATAAATCGACCATCTTCTTTTACACACGAGTTAACTATTTATCTTATTCTCACTCTTTCCCTCTCTCTCTTTCTCTCTCATGTTTTTCATTAACGACGAGAGAATTATTCTTCTCTTTCCTTTTTTCCCCTCTCTTTTCTTTTTTTCTTTTCTCTCTCTTTTTTTTTTGACGTTGCAAACAGAAATAAGAACGTTTAAAATTTCAATGGTACTAATGTAATCATTCATTGTTTCCCTTTTCGTGGCAAAACTTCAACTGAAACAAGAGTCTTACATACATAGTATAATACCGTTAGACGTGCCAGATAGAGAGTACTTTATGCCAGAAGGGAAAAATAATAGTGGCAAATCAGTCGAGTAGGTGGCAAACTTGGCAACACTTGTATATACACCCTTATTCCCTCGCTTTATCGCTCTCTGCGAGTATATTAAGATTGATGGAAAGAATTCAGAGAGAGAGAGAGAGAGAGAGAGAGAGAGAGAGAGAGAGAGAGAGAGAGAGAAAGAGAGTGGTAAAAAGCTTGCTCGTGTTGTTGATCTATGTATCGACAAGGGAAAAACAAACTTTAGAAGAAAAAAGATGAACGCGTAGAGATATATATACATGTGTCTGTATGTGTGTATATATATGCATGTATGTAGGAATACCTATCCATAGATTTCTCGAGTCATTGACGCAACATTTCAAGTCCTTTCGGGGTTAACTTTGTAAATAAACATTCTAGCTCTCGACGTTGTTATTATCTTAGAGTTCTTGGAATTACTTACCCTCTAGTTGTCCTCAATTTGATTCATACATCGTTGATAAAAGGATCTTAGTAAGAGTCGAGCTCTCGTAAGATACAGATCGTCTAAGAAAATTAACTCGACTTCGAAGGATTTCTCACAAGCGACTTTATTTTTCTAAGGTAAATCCTTTCATCCGGTTTATTAAATGTTACAGAATATGATATCTATATTATACTAATGCCAATATCGATAAATCGTTCCCTAATATCAGTCCCCTATTCTGAATTCTCCAACAGTTTGGGATCGAAGGCCCGTCGAAAATGCATTTGATTAAATGGCAACAATTCTGGAACTGTATATTAATCGATGCTTACCTGTTTTCGCCAGCATTCAATCCTACCGTTCTAGAAATGATTGCGGCCAAAATAATTGCGTTCCGATTAGCGAAATACCGTTCCAAGTTGCGTTTAAATTGATCGGTTTCTATTGTTATTAAGCGTTGATCACTATTATGGAGTATGAATTTTAATAATTGTTATAAATTATTATATATGTATATTATAAGTTTTAATATAGTTATAATATTACATTAGATAGATAAGGACTAGATGAGTCAGTGGAAGACATGAATCATATAGCTACATACGTATTTATCTTTTACTATATTGTATATATATATATAGATATATAAATATATATAATTTCTTATCAATATATCTTGGGTATTAATACGGCACACGTGCGTAAGTACTATTTATTATGACAAAGAATAAATGTTTTTATTTACTCGGTCTTTTCAAGTCTAGTCGAGCGATCAAGAAAACAAGTAAAAGATGTCCTAACGAGATCACGTTTCTCTCTCTCTCTCTCTCTCTCTGTTCATTCTTTCTGAGAGATGCAGAGAGAGAGAGAGAGAGAAAGAGAGACGATCAAGAAGGGTGGCAAAGAGGTCTCCACAGTGAAACCGTTCCACGGACAAGTCGTTGCCATTCGTCACTTCCGCTTGATAATCCACATAGTTTTTCCATGGCGGACAACGGTCGGGCAGAGAGTAAAAAGTACTTTGTCTTCTTAGAATCGTTGGAACGTCCAACCGACGTTCCAACGTTTCCTACTTCATCGCGATCATTCTTCCGTATTATTTCTTTATCATCTTTTCATGAAAGGAGAATACATCGCTATCAAGTGTTCGTCGTCCAAGGTTCGTCAAGTTTTCTCGATGAATTATCGACCAATTATCGATTGAACGACCGACAGACCGATCGATCGATCGATTGAATATTGATCCACAGAAGATCGAACATTGATCCACGTAAAATCGATTTAACCGATCGTACGTGTGCGAAACGGAATAATGCAATTCGTCTAAATGGACGAAATAGTAGTATACTCGATCACGTTTCGTTTAGCTAGAAATAAATCGTAATTAAAGCCTCGTCACTCTCGTCATTTTCAAATCGCAACTCGAAATCGAACCGTTCCAATCCGTTCGACCAACTTCGATCGATCGTTCGATCGATCGATCTTCGTCGAGCAAATTCGCACATCGGTTTTCGCAACGTGTAAGAGAGAGAAAGAGAGAGAGAGAGAGAGAGAGAAAGATGGAGTGAGAGAGGAAGAGAGAAAATAGCTGAATAACTAAGAGCTTGGGATATTGTTATCGATGGACGAGGTGTTTCTGTCAGGTTTGTGTTTATTGAATAGGATGATCGAAACGTGACCCTTTTCTAATGAACCTTAGTCTGCTTTAGTTATTGACTTGATACCTATTAAAAGGATATAACGTTGTGACATAAAACGAGCCACGTCTTTCTCTCTCTCTCTTTCATACCTTTTCTATAATGAAAACATTCATTTTCGAAGGATACGATTTCTTTTCATCGAATTTATTAACGTTACCGATCTCTGACGATCATCGTCATTCGATTTCTTTTTTCTTCTTCGAACTTTAGAAAGTTCAATCTCTAATTTTCTCTTCTCTTGGAACAAACTCCTCCCCTCTTTTTCTCTCTTTCTTTCTCGTACAGGCATATTGATTTACAATATAGTTACAATATAAGAAGAAAGGAAAAAGCAAAAGAAGGAACATTACACGAGGTAAGATTTTTCTGTAAAAAGAAAAGAAATTTATAACTAATGTACATACGCGCACACACACACACACACATATATATATATATATATATATATATATACACATACATTTAAGAAATAGATTTATTATCGAATTTAAACACACTAGAATGATAAAATGAAGATTGTTATTAGTTTTCTCTAAACATCTTTGATTTCATTTCCTTCAAACGAAACACGAACTCACGTTTATCGGAATAACGTTTACCTCGCTTGCGCGAGAGAGGAAGAGAGAGGAAGAGAGAGAGAGAGAGAGAGAGAGAGAGAGAGAGAGAAATAGAGAGAGAGAGAGAAAACCCTTCAGGTAGTAGAAGCTCCAGGCACGAAAGGCTCAGCCTCTGCTCACCGGCAATAAGCGGCTGCTGTTGCCGCCGTTGCCGTAGCTGCCGAGTCACGCGACCATCAAAGATTCAAGGCCCCCGAGGGCCAGCAGATGGTCCCAGATCCAACGTGGTCCCGACTTCGAACCTCTCGCAGCCTCTTCTCCTTCTCTTTCTCTTTCTCCTCCTCCTTCTCCTCCTCCTCCTTCATCTTCGTCTTCCTCTTCTTGAACTGGCAACGTTGCGTTTCTACCAGCTTCCTTTGGCTCACACCGTTAAAAGTCCCTGAAACTGGCTTTTCCATAAAGCCAGTAAACGTATTTTAAAACGATATCATCAGGCTCTCGATAGTCTCTCAAGAGATTCGTTAGGTCGTTGAACTTTGACCCCTTTAGCAAGCATCTTATCATTTTCTTTAATAATAAGTTAGAACGTTACCCGTATTATAAATATGTAATTGTTATTACAAACGTTATTTACCAATAATTCGATTACTATTTTTCTTTCGTTCAACGATATATATGATTTATTTTATCAAATTTAATGTAAAACACTTAGGTAACACTTATGTAGTTCTAATGTAATCACATATGTTTCCTTTCTTCTTATCTTAACTCAGGGAAAACGTTTGGCAACGCTGTATAGCTACGTAAGGCCCTCCTTGTAGTATACTATGCTCGTGCTCGTGCCGAGGCCTGCCGATCAGGCCCGACTCTATTCGCTCATGGACCATTCCGATGCACCCATTACATTCTAAATCATTATTTCATTATTTCTCATTAATATCGTACGAAATATCAATAATTTATTTATTTCTCTTGTAAAATATAACGATAGATCGTAAATGAAATCGATTAGATCGAAAATATACGATTTCCCTGGTCGTTCTAATTTAAGAATAAAAAAAAATATTCGTGATTATTCTTTAACAATAATCATTGTTCAGAGTTCGTTCGTGTAAACGTAAATTCGTGATTACGGGTTTCGTGATAAGAAAGCATCGATTAGAAGGAAAATTAGGTCAAATTATACTATTAAAGCGTGCAGAGAGAAACGTTCGTTATTCGTGATATATGAAATCGTTCATATTAAAGAGAGAGAAAGCTAGCGAGCGAGCGAGCGAGCGAGAGAGAGAGAGAGAGAGAGATAGAAAGTGTGTGTGTCTGTACGCCTGCACGTTATCAAAAAGACAAGAAAGTAATTGATAAGAAAAGAAATATAGTAGAGGAGGGCCTTGATGGGACTCGAGACGATCCTGAACAAGTGTCAAGAACCGGCTGGCCCCTGACGCCGGCATTGTCTCGGCCTCGGGCGAGTAGCTATATAAGCCCCTTCACCCCCGCCATCGCCACCGCCGCCACCACCATCACCATCACCACCACCACCACCACAACCATAACCACCACCACCACCACCACCACCATCACCATACTCGTAGCTGTTATACCGGTATTTACTATCCCGAAGACGTGACCCCCTTTACCAAAGATATACGTATAACGCCTTAGGGAGATGAAATTACGCCTTTGTCTTCATAGCTCCTTCTAAATATCCGTAAATTTTCATTCGAGAAGCTCAATGATCTAACCACCAGATGGTTAGTGTGGCCCGTCCCCTTCTCCATTTCAATAGGTACCTCTTGTTTATTCCAAAAATATACATAAGATATCTTTATTACCATTACGTTGGATTATTAGCTTTTATGGTGTTATACTTACATACGTGATCTATTTCGACGAATACTTGTGTGAAATAATCTAGATAATATTGTAGTTTGTATACGTTAACGCGTTAACTCCTTTGTTACTTCAATATTTAATTGATGAAATGCCCATTACGCTTTCTGATTATTGTGATTATCTTTAATAATGTAAATATAATTTTTATTTCGTCGATACATTAATTACATAAGAATGTCGACATTCTTTAAATATTATTTATCGTTTTCATTTCAACATGTTACAAAAATTGTTTATCGTTTTAATATTTATATTTGATAAAATATTTATCGACGATCGCGTTCGTTCAAATTGCAAATAATCGATCGTGGATTGTTTGAGATCGTCGTCGTCGTTCGTACCTTAAGATCTTTTTCTTTGGTTTACTCTTTTTTTTTTTTCTTTTTTTTAAGAGAAGAAAATTAATAAAAGATAAGCGTATACATGAATGTGATTAGCGATTGAAGAAGTAAAATGAAAAACGATGAAATTTTTTTCTTTTTGCATCTAGTAAATTTCTGATCTTTTATCTGGCATTGTCTCACGGCGTCATTGTCGAATAGAAAGAGGGAAAAGGAAAGATAGAGAGAGAGAGAGAGAGAGAGAGAGAGAGGACGAGGTAGGTGACGACGGTGCGAACTATCACAGGTCGCTGGATAATTTCTACCTTTCTCGCCATACGTCTTCATTAAGAAGTTATATTCGTGGTAGGTGAGAAGGGTAACCGAGGAGTATTCTCTTATAACGTTACGTCATAAATCAAATTTCGAAATTCGTCAGAGCAGGAAATGCGGACTCTCGCATGACAAGCGTGATTCCTGGCTTCGGTCGTTTACTTCACATCTCGTCTTTCTCTATCTCCCTCCCCCCCCCTATATCTCTCTCTTTCTGTTCTTCGCGAAAATTTATTCAGAAAATTTGATGCATAGACCTGTCGTCCATCTGGTGAACCCGTTAACTCTACGTTGACGGAAGTATTAACGAAAATTCGTTGTAAAAAATAATGGACTATTTCGTCGAGAACGAGACTAGTCGGGATTAAAAAAAGAAAAAAAATTTTTAAAAAGAATTAATAAAAAAAAAAAAAAAAGAAAGAAAAAAGAAAACAGAAAAGAAATAACCAAATTTTTATCCAAATAACTATCATCTTTATTTCTCATTTTAGCTTCGTACGATTCAGTTAATTATTATATACGAAACGTTTCGAAATAGAAACGTAAATTAATAACATCGAAATGAAATAAAAAATAATTGAATGACGATCGAATACTAAATAAATGACGTTTATATTTGGAAGACCTAGTTAATAATCAAAACTTGACTTATCTAGGATGATTGTGACGAGTTGAAAGATAAATATCACTTGTCTCGATCATTTAGGAATCGTAGCCGGTGGTTTATCGAGAGAATCAACGAGGAAACTTCCTTCGAGTATCCGGCCGAGTTTCGAAGTGGTCTCGCGAAGATATTTACCTAAGCTAGTCCCTAGAACTTGTACGGTATCTGTATAATTTGTAGGTAGGGTAGAGATACGTCTAGAGGTGACAAGAAAATCGCCTGAGGTATACACCTGGACCGCAAATGTTAATCGTGAAACGTAGAACCACGAAATTACTTGATTTCTACTTACTTCATTTCTGTACGTACAATATACCTTTCAATTTTCTGGATTTACCTTTATTTATTTATTTATTTATTTATTTTTTTATTTATTTATTTTGTAATATCTTCTCAACTCTAACATAAATATCAGGGCAAAATCGATCGAACGGAACGATCTTATTTCGATTGGTATCGATTATTTATAAAATCGATTGATTTTAATTAAGTGATAAACGGAGACAAAGATTTTTTTCCTTTGAAAGGAGAAAAATTTTTTGTAACAAATCGACCGTAGTCGGGAGAATAATAAAATCTCGAAGGTTAAAGAAATTACATAGTTCTCGAACTTAGCTTAATCAAATAGGTTGATATCGATGAAAAATACATACGTACGTAAGTAGAAAGAGGGCCATCGTTCGGTTTGCGATAAAAGAAAAAGTTGAGAGGGAGAGAGAGAGAGAGAGTGAGAGAGAGGGAGAGAGGGTGCTCGATGGACTAACAAGGCTGTCTTTCATTCCACTCGCTAGCAGCACGAGTCTCTCGTCGCCCGTAAAAATTCCATGGACAAAGGGGAAGGAGTGGGGGAGGAGGGGTCGAGGAGACAAGGGGGAAGGAGAAAGGGGAGGATGGTTGGCAATGGTAGGAAGAAGAAGAAGAGAGAAGGGAAGGTAGCAAGAAGAGAGAGAGAGAGAAAGAAAGAGAGGCTGAAAGGAAGGAAGGAAGGAAGGAAGGAAGGCGCCAACCGAAGAAGATTCTCTCAAGCAACGTTTTAAGACTATAAAAGTTTAATATCAGCAGTGCGATAGCAACGTTCTCTCTTGCTCTCACTATATGTGTGTGTGTGTGTCTGTGTCTGTGTCTGTGTGTGTATGCGCGCGGTTCTCGCTTTGGGAAAACGTCATGATACACAAACATCTTAGCTAGAGAGACAGACGCACGTATATAGGTATAACGGTATCTTTCTCGACCTGGGAATAACGTCGAATAGGCAAGAGAAAATAATTTTTCCATATATAAAATGTACGTTTTCTCTCTTGTAACGTCCGAACACGAATAAATATCTTGTATATGTAAGAGAGAGAAAGAGGGAGAGAGAGAGAGAGAGAGTGAGTGAGGAGAAAGACAGACAGAGAGAGAGAGAGAGAGAGAGAGGGAGAAGGAGAAAGATAGAAAGAGAGGGAGAGAGAGAGAGAGAGAGACCAGGATCAAGGTACGAGGAACGGAGGGATAGAAAGGTTCTTGGGTTCAACGTTTCCCGAGAGACGACCGAGGCTAAATTTAACCCTTCTGGCGACTTCTCGCCACGTAGGATGCAAGGCCATGGCACAGCCGGAGATCGAGTCTCTCTCTTTCTCTCTCTCTTTCTCACTTCGATTCATTTCTTTTTTTTTTCCTATTTTATTTCCCTACATTCTAGACTCAATTCTTTTTTTTATTATTATTGTTGTTGTTGTTGTCGTTGTCGTTGCGTCGTCCGTACGATTATTTTCTCTTTTATTTGTAATTCTTTCTCTTTTCTTTCCTTTTTTCTTTTCTTTCTTTTTTTTTTTTTTCTTCTTTTTTTGTTCGTTTCATCCATCCGCGATAGAACTAATATGGTGTTGCAAGAATGGAAGGTACGTTTTTAGAAATGTCACGTCTCGATATATTGGGGTTAAAGATAAGAGAAACAGGGGTAACGTCGTAACGTTTCTTTTATCTCGGTTATCTCGCATGAATTTTTTTCCGAATGATTCCAACCTCTTCTTTCTTTCTTTCTTCTTTTTTTTTTTGTTTTGTTTTTTTTATTGTCGTCGTTGTTATTGTTTGAAGGACACTCGAAACGATCGTTAATTCGTGAAACTGTGAGAATCGTAAAAGTTCGAGAATTACTTTGAAAGTACATTGGGTGGACTCGTGGGATAGAGAGAATCGTCGAGGTTTCTTCTTTCATTTTTCCTCTTTCTTTTCTTTTCTTCTTCCTTCCTTCCTCCCTCTCATTTGGTCCTTCCTTCCTTTCCTTTTCTTTCCTTTCCTTTTCCCCTTTTTCGTTGTTTTCTTTTTTCTTTCCTCCTTGTTTCTCTTTATCTTTTCCCTTTCTTGCCAGGCTTACGACGCACAGGTGGAAATTGTTCCTCGGTGGAAACTCCTGTGCTCTTTGAACGTAGTCTTCGTCGAACAATGGGCGAGAGCGTGGGACATATTCGGCCGTGCATGGTGTTCCTCTTTCTTTCCTTTTATTCTTTTTTTCCTCTTCTCTCTCTCTCTCTCTCTCTCTCTCTCTCTCTCTCTCTCTCTATCTCTCTCTTCCGTCTTTATCGTACCTTCTTCCTCTATCAGCCCTTTTTCTTCTTCTTCTTATTTTGCCTCTTCTTCTTCTTCCTCCTCCACCTCCTCCTCCTCCTCGTCTTCCTTTTCTTCTTCTTCTTCCGTTCTTTTTGCAATTTTGTCGGAGATCATCTAGCTAGGGCAAACCCGGCGGCCTGTGTTCTCTCGACTCCAAAAGAGAAGGGCGAGAGAGAAAGAGAGAGAAAGGAATATGAAGCTCGACGCAACCATGCGTGCCGCCTGTTACTGTCTTTTCGCGCGTCTACCGAAGGTTATAGCCATGGACGAGAAAATAATCCACGTTCGAGCTCTCCTATCTACTCTACTATCTCGATATTGCCTCCTACCTATCTCTCAAACCCATCCCTCCTTTTCCATTCTTCCACCTTCAACTTTCTTTCCATTTTATATTTCTTTCTTTTATTCCCCACGATATCAAAGAGAAATTTTGTTTCGAAAATTTCATCGTTTACGTTTCAACGAGTTCCCTCTTCCTCCTCCTCCTCCTCCCCCCTGTATTATATTACTTTTCTTCGAAAAGATTTATACGATCGTCTCGTTACATCGAATAACTTTAAAAATTATCTCCCTTTCCGCGAGCCGCGTGGCTGCTACGTAGATTATATATTACGTGTATATATCTTTCTATTTTTTTCTTTTTTTTTTTCTTTTTTTTTTTTTTTTTTCATCTTATTTCTCCTCGATACAATCAAGAAAATGTTTCATATTTAACGGAATATTTTACTCTTAGTTTATTGCACAAATTTACTTCGTCCAACATCGAGTTTAACTACCGTAAAAAAGTTTCAGCAAGATTCTCCTCTACGACGTTCACTCGGCGATGTTTATCAACCCCGGCGAAGTAATCTTTCTAAGATGCATTTAAAAAAAACTTTTGATGCGTAACAATATTTCATAATTTCGTCCGATCATTTTCATGAAGTTGAACGAAATATCTCGAACAATTATTGTGAACTACTTGTATCATTTAATTTTCATTCTCGTTAATTGAAAACGTTGAAAAAAATTATCGAGATGAAAGTAAGAAATCTCGTTCACGTAAGAAGGAAGAAATACTGTGACCTTTTATTTAAGTATTACTTTCTATGTTTCATAAGGAGAATAAATCCTTGTACTTTTCTTTTTTTTTGTTTGTTTTTTCTTTTTTTTTTTTTTTTTTGTTTTAAATGACGTCCTTTTTATTTGCCCATTTACTTAATTTCCTTCTTTTTCTTTTTTTTTTTTACGAGGGAATCGTACTTCGGACCGAATCGGATCGGATCGGATCGTTAAGAAGTTTTACTTCGAAAGGAAGATCAGCACGTATTACAGCTGTGCAATTGATTTCTTGGATACATACATACATAATTACGTAAAACGAAATGTCAGAGAATAACTTACTCCTTATATATCGCTTAAACGTTTCTGCGTCAATGTGTATGTGTCTATGCTTGTGCGTGTGTGTGTGTATATTTTAAGGTACATGAAATTCGGTTATCTTCGCGTATTCAGACATACTAATGAAATTCAATCGTTCTTACGAGTTGAAATTCATAGTATCCACTCGAGAAGAGCTCGGAGATTTACTCTAGCTAAGTTTAACTTTCTTGGAATTATCAACGAAACGACGAATTTAGAGAATTATCATTAAATTGACAATTATTTGAAAGTACAACGGAGCTTGAAATTATTTCTCTTATTTATTTAATTCGCGGATGTATATATATATATATATATATATATATACACATATATACATGTATGTGTGTGTGTGTATTTTTCTTTGACGAATTCTAGCTTCGTCATAATGGATTTTCTACTTTTTCTTTTTCTTTGTTCATTTTTTTTTCTCTTTCTCTTTTTCGCGAGACTGACGACGTCGCGAGAATTAGAGAAAAAGGAAATATTTCAACTTTATCAAAGGTAGAAATTCGTACAAGAGGATATTTCGAAGTAGGTCTTCGTATATTTTACATTAGATGCAAAGAAAGATAGAAAGAGAGGGAAAAAGAAAGATAGAAAGAAAGAAAGAAAGAAAGAAAGAAAGGAAGGAAGAAAGAAAGAAAGATCTTTCTTTCGCAGACATTCGCTAAGAAGCAAAAGGCAGTCGGAGTAAAGGAAAAAAGGAATGGAAAAAGAAAGAGAAGGGAAGAGAAGAGTGTGGAAGTGGAGGTGGAGGTGGAGGGGAGAGAGTCAAAGGGTAGAAAACGGGGCCACGCATCTGGATCACCAAGGCTCCATTTCGCGCGTTATCTCTCGAAACATCTGCGAATGAAAACTTACACGGAAAGAGTGTCGTCTACATTTTTCCGAGAAAATATGAGAATTACAAGGAATTACTTAGAGATAGAGAGAGAGAGAGAGAGAGAGAGAGAGAGAGAGAGATAGTAGATATCTTTCGAAATTTATCAAGAGGAATTCGCTTTACTTTTCTTGATTTTTCTTTTAAATGAAAACTGAATCGTCGATATTGATCGAATCAATGAAAATTTGAATTGACAAATTTGCTAAGGTTCGTTTCGAAAATAAATTCATTGATTTTATACTTTATTCTTATTTTATTTTCTTTCTCATTTGATTTTATTAATTTTTATTTTTGCTTACGAATTAGCAAACAATTGTATCAATTAAAATTGTTTTGCGTAAATGTTCATTCGTTGAACATTATTTTCTTAGATTTTATTTAGACATTAATACGTATATAATATTATATAAGAAATGATGAAGGAGAATGTAGAAAATATATTGCCGAAATAAATGAGAAATAGGTTGGGGGTGGTGTATCGTGATAGTAAATGGAATAAAGCCGATCTCGTGGTTCGTGTTTATTCTCGTACGTTTCTGCCAGGATCGATATCGACTTTGCGACCTTTCGTTCGCTGTCGTGCCTCCAAAACTGTACGAAACTGTACCAAAGCCCCGTCAGCGGCACCTGTTGCATGGATTTCCGGCACACTTTCCACCACCTCAACTACTAGAAACGAGGGGTAACGCACGTACAAACGCACCTATATGTATATATATATATATATATATATATTTACATATACACACACACACACGCATATTTCTATTCTCCCTTAAACCCTCGTGCAATGACGTATTTCATGTCTGTTAACGCGTCTTACGATCTTCCTTTCTAAATTCGTGCGTTTTTGGAAGTATATATATATATATATATTTATGTATGCATGTAGATACGATATCCGTTACGGTCAAATGAAAATTTAATTGATATTATCACCTCTTTGAAAGTTTCCTAGGTTGAATGACACTTTATCGTTATCGAAAAGATTCAATTTGGATTTCTCGTAGACATGTAAATGTTTCATAGTCCAGATTTATTTAATTATCACGTTTATTTGGATCGAGGAACAATAGACGTTGGTTTTGTCGGATCCATTGTCTGTTCTTAATAAAAGTTAGAGAGGAAAAAGGAGAAGAAGAAAAAGAAAGAGATAATAAAAAATGAAAGGTTCGATCATTAGTCAAAAAACTTTTCGAAGGTTTTACGGCTATCTTAAGATGACAATGAACTACCCTTTGTTTTCCCTTCGTGGTTCTCCATGAACAGCGTGCTTTTGATCTCGAGCAGAAAATTACGTACGGCCTCTTTCCCTTTTTATTTCTCTCTCTCTCTCTCTTTCTTTCCTTTGCAATGGAGAACTCTATCGCTCCTTGATTGCGAGATCCCAAGTTCAAAATGTTTTTCAACTACGCGATTCGTTCAACTTTTCCTAACTTGTGCTCTCTTTCTCTCTATCCTCCACCTCCTCCTCCTCCATCTCTTACTCCTCCTCCTCTTTCTATTCCCCCGTTTCTGAAGCTCTCTCTCTCTCTCTCTCTCTCTTTCGGCACTTCGCGCGGAAAACTTTTAACGGCGAACACCTTCAACCCTTTCAAACGGAGCACCTTTATCGGAAGTTAAAAATTTGCAAACTTTTGCGAAGCGTTTTATTTCATCTATTCTCTATCTGTATATCTCTCTCTTTTTCTCTTGATTTCCGACGAATTCGTGGAATCAAAAGGGGAGAGTAATAAATACGATATTTTATTATCTGAATTCTTCACTTTGATCATTACCACGATTCAAATATAAAGCCCTATTTATCGTAATAAATTGTGAAGTTAAAAAAAAAGAAAAGAAAAGAAAAAATGGACGAGAGAGAGAGAGAGAGAGAGATTCGAATTTTCCTTGACGTCAAGAGTAGATAAGATTTTACAACAGAAAGAGATAATCTAAATTCTTGATTCCAAATATAATCAATAATTATCATTCTTTATTATATTCTATGATAAAAATTTTAAGGGTGCATGTAGAAAAAGTGAAAACATACAGATTGAAATATATATAAATACATATAAATATATGTATACGATTCGCTGATAAGGCAGGACTTAATGATAGGAAGGTATTCAAGGGTGTGCGTTGTGTGTGTCGCCTCCCTCGTTTGAAATTTCTCTTGCAAGCGTAGGAGGAGTTACGTTCAACGGACGTTCCATTGTATCCCGTTCGAAGCTTCTAAACGTGGCCTCATAGAGATTCAAATATTCGCTTTGCGATATCTCGCAGAAGGAAAGAGACAGAGAGAGAGAGAGAGAGAGAGAGAGAGAGTTGCTCGTAATCCGCTCGACTACTCATAAATATGGTAATTAGTCATCTCGTCGGCATACATCGATGACAGAGTGTAGCGTTCGCTAATGCACGCCAAGGACGTCTTTTCGTTCGTTGCAATGAAATGGCGTAGGAGAACGATGCATCGAACCTCTTTTTTTTTGTTTGTTTTCTTTTTTTTTTGTGTGTGCTTTTTTTTTGTGTGTGCTCTTTTCGTACATACCAAACATAAGAAATATTCGAAGGAAGAAATTTATATACACACACACACACACACATATATATATATATATATATATATATAAAGGAGAGAAAGTTTTACTGTCTTTTCGCGATGCGATTAAACTTTACTTGCAATCAGGACGTACAAACGTTCGTTATTTTTGTTGAAACGATTTGAACGAATTCGAACTCCAGATCGTTTGATTCCATAAAGCAACGTATTTCGTGACACGTTTCCAACGTGAAACGTGCGAGGTACTCCTACGTGACCGAGCACCTTGGATACCGTGTTTTTACGCGACAAGGAAGACAAAGTGAATTCTTCGAACTGACTCTTTTCTACGTCCTACGTCTCGTCTTTCCTCTGCTTCTCTTCTACTTTTTCTATTTCTTCTACTTCTTCTACGGCTTCTTCTTCTTCTTCTTCTTCCTTAGGTTTGCTTCGTTCTATAACACGAGCCAAACTTACTTCATCTTAACGAAAATCGAACTTTCTTGTTCTTGTTTCTCCCTCCCTCCCTCCCTTCCACTTTCTCTACCTCTCTCTTTCTCACTTTATCCATCCATTAAATGTTTTCTCTCAAAAATTCATGATATATAAATGAAACAAATAAAACAAAGAGAAAGAAAAACTGAAATTGTTGATAGGATCATACGGACAGGAGGATAGTCCTTTTTTTTTTTTTTGATAATAATAAAGATTCTTCGTTATTCATGAAAATCTATTTATTTTTAATTACTATTTGGAACACGTAAGAATATATATTCGATTAATAATTACGATTCGTTCGGTGTTCGTTTATAAATGATTTAGTTTGATTCAAGTGAAAAAGAAGCGAGGATATGCTACGAAGAGAGTAAAAAGAGAGAGAGAGAGAAAGAGAAAGAGAAAAAAAGAGCAGAAACAAGAAAGAAAGATGGAAGGAAAGAAAGAAAAACAGATAGACAGACTACTTGGAAGTAGTAGTTGAAACGAAATAAAAGTTCTTTAATTATTGAAGATGCGAATGAAGCAACCGTATTGCAGCAGCCAGTCAGAAGGCCAGCAGCGAACAGCCAACAGTCAGCAGGCAGCAGGCAT